>NW_023995764.1:0-35000 GCF_015586225.1 Lucilia sericata | reverse complement strand
AAACTTACCCAAATCCTGCTGCAAAGGATTTATAACAAATTCCGTTAAAACCAATTGTAATTTGGGTATAATATGCTGCAATAGGAAAACTTGCATTTCACTGTCATCAAAGGCTCCCTTCCAGGGTGTCAACATGGCACGAGCCGAACGATCTTGAGGCATCCAGGCCTGCAAAGCATTGCCCAATTTTTCACGTATGGTGGGGAATATAAATTCCTCCATTTTATGACCCAAAATAGTATTCCAAGGTAAAATCCATATGTGTATGGGCACAGTATCAGTAAGTGGATCCCAATTACGTACCGCAGTACTCAAACGCGGCAATATCAACTGTTCTAGAACAGAATCCAATATCCAAGTTGGAAATAGAGGAGCCCAACAGTCTAGCAAAGCCGCCATAGACTGATGATGTTTAGGATCCCAAAATTCAGCACAAGAACGAAAACTAGGTATTACCCCCGCCCATACCAGGGATGAATAAGGATCAAATATATTCGAACGTGTTTCGTTTTGTGTATCATTTGAACTTTCCAAAATAGAACGCCATTTTTTAATTAATTCCACATATAAAGTGGGATTTTCTAAAGGCTTCCATTCGCTTAAATGATTTTTCAACAAAGGTGCTATAATGCCTGCCGCCAAATCGCCCAAACCAAACTGTTTGTATTCAGCAGCATAATCCTGCTGCAGTTCTACAAAGATTTTTTCAGCTCTTTCTAAATTTAAATCCGATTCATTGCTGGTTAACTCATCCACCAAAGAGAGTACCTTATCTAGGGTGCTAATGTGATTACTTTCCAAATTGACTATTTCCTCTAGCTGTTTCTTTTCCTGTTCCAGGGCCACTTGTCTTTCATTAGCAGCATTTTGTGCTGAGTCCAGAGATATAATATCCTGTTCACACATGTTTACTATGAGCGTAAGATTATGCATAAGTTCGGGTAAAGCAAATGCTGTAGCAGATTTTTTCGGCTGTTCGTTTAGGTCATATAGATCTTCATCGGCTACTTTAGATTGACCAATGGCATGATAGCCACTAAGGACACGTTTTTCAGGACCGGTCATGTCGATAACAGGGACATTTCCCAGTTTTTTGCTAAAATTTTAATTATAAAAAGTTTTGTTATTAATTTTTGCTCAAATTTATTAGTAAACACAACAATAGTAATCAAGAATTAAATTAAAGTCGAAATTCTGGAATTTGTTTCAAAGTTTCCTTCGCCAAATTACATTTCTTCTATCACTAATAATAATGCTTTTTGAACACAAGTTATTGAGCACAATATTGCTTTAATATTTACTCACCTTATTTTATCGCTGATAATGTAATTCGAACTTTTGCCTTTTTCCAAAACCTCCTCCACGGATTTGTAATAATAACGCTTAGAGGCCTTGTCTTGTTTAGAATCACCTGCCTTTTTCCATTTGTTCAGTTTTTCTTTGAACTCCTTGGCTTCTCGGACATCTTCATCAATTTGGGGTTTATGCTTAAAGTAATAAAATTATCTTTAAATAAGAAGTACTTTAAAAGTTGTAATCCATAACTTACCCCTTTACCACCCACACTGGCCGACGTTTCAGGGCCATAAGCTCCTATGGCTCCTCTGCCCTTACGTACGTGAGCCTCCACAGGTTGGGATATGCCCTGTAGATCTTTACCCAAACCCATGCCTGGTTTATAACCCATCTGCAACAACAATTTGGCACCTATACCCCTCGTATGTTGTTCCCAGGCTCCTACATTTGAGTTACCCGCTTGATTGGCTTTAAAATATGAAGGTTTCTGTTTAGCCGGTTGGGGTTTTCTTACATCCACCTCCTCTTCTGACTCATCACTTGTGTGAGCTGAATCTACATCCATTAAAGTAGGCCTGCCTCCCGTGCCAAAGCCAGGATGAGCACTGAACTCATCTTCCTCATCTGTTATGGGATTTTCTTCATCCTCTTCCTTAATATCATGCTCATCCTTAATTTTATCTTTTTTCTTGCCCGACTGCTGTATGCCTCCTGCCACAAAACTTACTGGGGCAGTGTAATCTTTACTGCGACTGCCGGAGGAACCCAAACCCATGCGGCCTTTGCGTCCACCACGCCGACGTCCGGACGATTCTTCTTCCTCATTTTCGCTATCATCAGCCCAAATGCCTGCCGAAAAAAACACATATTTTTAACAAAAACATTAAAAAAACCTGTAATCACCATGAACATTCACCATAAATTTGCTGCTGTTTGGTTTGCTTTTTCCTTGGCCTATTCGGATTGAATTCATTATCCAAATCGTAGTCAGTTATTTCAAAACGTTCATATTCATTGTCGGACATCTTATTTTAAGGTATAAACTACTTTTCTCTTAATTTTCTTTAAAATTTTTACTTTTTTCACGATCTTTTTAGACCGGTTGTAAACAAAACGTTTGACATATGCTAAAAACAGCTGGCACAAACAATAATTCTATAACTGTAGATAATTCTCTTCCAATGGCTCCCAAACTGTCTTGAGCAAAAGAGTGATGCCATATAGTAATGTATGTCGTGGATCATTTTAAATTAAACGTTTTAAATCAAACTAATAAATTAAAAAAATTTGGAACATAAAAGGAACTAGATCTGATGTAGAAGTAAAGCAGAACTGAAGTAAACTTGAACTAGAAAAAAGAACTGGAGTTCAAATAGAACTGAACAAGGGGTAAATTATAATCTAAAACTAACGAGAACTTAAATGGTACGAACTATGTATATATTTGACCTTGAACATAATAGAAATAGAAATGTTCTATCTTAATAGAAGTGTACTAAAGACCTGCACATGTCAACAATAAGACAAGAATTTGTTAAAAAATGTCATGGCGGACACCATATTTTTTTAACAATTTGTTGTCTTATTGTTGACTTGTGCAGGCCTTTAAACTGTGCTAATACTGTAGAACTGTATTAACACTGAACTAGTTAACTAACTAGCTATAATTTATTATTAACCCCTACTAATGCGAAGGTTACAGTGATACCAAGTTTTCAAATGTTTACACAAACTTGGTACACCTTACGTCGTAATATTTCCGCCGTTAAAAATTTTGCAACGACTTTGACTTCTGCCTTAGAACTCTTTCAGTGAAATGCAATTTTTGCCTGCTGATTTTTGTCTTGAAATTGTAATTGACGCGAGCGCATCTAAAAGCGCTAAAAATCACGCAAAATTAAATAAAAATACAAACAAAAATCGGCTTTAAATTAATTCAATATAAATAAACTCAATACACTAAACAAAATAATCTATGTAAATATTAAACACATTTAAATAAAATAACAAAAGTGAAGTGAACTAAAAATTAGCACGTGTTCTTCCAAGTAATTGTGTTTCTTTTTTTCTGGTAACAATAAGAAAACCAATAACAACAACTGTAAAAAGAAGTTTATTTTTTTGCTTTTACTCTTTGTGCTTTATATTCTAAAAAAAAAACGAAAGAGAACGTGAGATTACTACAAAAAAACAGCAACAAAAAACACACAAACAACTTGAAATATATTGAAATAAATAAGAAAAAAACAAATATTTGTAAATAAAAGAGAATTTTTTAGTTTATAAAAAATTTTGTAATATAAATTAAACTATAATAAAGTGTAATTTATTAAAAATTAAATAGATTTTTAATAAAAAAGTGTTTAATTATATAAAAATAGCAAATAAAAAATTAAGAAAATTTTCTTAATCGTGTGTTGTTTACTGAAGAATAGTTTCTTTTTGTTGTTCCTGCAACTTTTGTTTGGATACAAAACATTGTGTGATTTGTTTATAAACACAACACGTGTATTTGTGTGGCAAAGTGGAAAAGGAAGGTTTTCAGCTGTAAATTATTAATTTTATCAACAATTTGCGGATTTTTATTAGAAAAAATAAAACAAAATGGTGCAGGTAAGTGTTAAAAAATATTTAAAATATCTATAATTTTTTGTGTTTTTAAGAAGATTTTTATCCACCATTTAAGCTGATCCTTGAGACATTTTGAAAATACAAGATTTGTTTACATTTTTTTAAGTGAGCACTTTTGTTTCTAATTTTAAAGGTTTAATGTTAAAAATATTTAGAAAATCCTCAAAAACTCAAAGTTTTTGAATCTTATACATATGTACCTAACTAGATCTTTCAGAAAATTGAGTTCAATTCATGTACATATAGGTATACGCACAAATTGTCTAATTTCAGTAAATCTATTTCGTCATCTAGTGAAAATCGGGACTTTTAATGAAGAATACCTATATTTTAGTAAAAAGTCTGATTTTAGTGCTTCATCGAATATTTAGTGAAAATTTGGATTATTTATTGAAAATTTAAATTTTGATTTTGTTTTCAAATTTACTGAAAAAAATTGAATAGGTATTTTAGTGAAAAACTGTATTCCTTTTAAAAAATAGGGACTCATAGTGAAAATAGTATTTTTAATAAAAAATGGAATTTTTTATGAAATTTCAAATTTTTAATGAAAATCGAATTTTCATTGAAAATCGAATGAGTATCTGATTTTTTACGCAAAAGCGAATTTTTTAATCAAAAATTGCACTTTTAATGAAAATAAAATTCTTAATGAAGAATATTTTTTAGATTTTTAATAAAAATTTGATTTTTTAGTGAATTTTAGTAAAAATTTAACAAAAAAAATTGTTTGTACCTATAACTCAAAATATGCGAATTTTCAAAAGTTTGAAAATTTGTTTAATATAAAGTTATACAAACTATAGGCTATAGTTAACTAGGACCTTTTCCTAACTTTCCGGCAAAATATTGATTCCGCAACAAAAGAACTGGTCACCTTATTAGGCCAAACACGATATACTGTTTTGAAAAGAAGCAAATTCAGTACTATAAGAAGAGTGGGAGGCAATACTTCCTAACAACTTCTTTCTATTCTCTTGATAAAATATTAACGTTTTCATGGCTACATATTCTGGGCGTTTTTCGACCAATGTGCTTCATATGAATCACTTTCATTCGGTAGAGTCTCCCTATGATGTTCTTTTGGTGCCACCAAATATAATACATTATCTTAGTGACATGGATATTAGACTTTAGTGTCGATTCGGCTGCTTGACCGGGCTTCATATTTAAGGTCTCTTGCAGTGAATACATTTTTCCTCATAAATAATAATTTTAAGCAAAAATGGTTTTCTTTTATAGCATTCAAGCATACCAAATCATCCATTAAAACCTTTCGTCCTTAATTTTCTTTCGATTACCATTATAAAGTAAAGTCTTAAATTCTTGGTTTTCAAAGGTTTTTATCTCATCTATCCGATCTTTTTCTTCCGTATCAAACCAACTATCTCATACTTTGAAACCGATCGAACATATCGTAAGCTTCGGCGAGCACTCGATGTACTTCAGCGGCACTTGTACTTAAATTAGGGACAGATCCTGATTTTAAAATTATTCACAGATCCTGATTAAGTTTGTTAGAGAGGTTTTATTTCTATAAAAACTTGTTTATGTTAAATATCATCATTCATATGGGTCGTATATGGGATCCTATAAGGGAAGTAGGGTCAATTATAGGCTGATTAACTTAGTATATATATGTTGATTCCCAAAAATAACTTCATTATTTTGAATTTCGTCGCTATACTATAAGCCAGTTAGAAGTCTTAAAATAATTTTATAAATGGGGCCTTAGATTAGGATCAATTATAGATCCATTCTCATACAATTTGGCAGAGATATTTTTGTTCTTATAAAGCTACAGAGCATTTCATAGCATTTCATATAGGGATGATCACTAAATATTGTCCGATTTCTGTATCACGATTGATGTTTTAAACTCTATAACGGGGGGAGGGAGTGTTCATTAGTTCGGACTCTAGGTAAAACGGTTCGTACTCTAACGCGCTTCCAAATGACGGACGAGAGATTGTTATAGGCGTTAATTAGATGCGTTACAAACGAAATGACAAAATCAAAATGAATTTCTTCGGATGCTACCTTTTATAAATCTGATTTTAACATTCCCATGAAAATCTTCAATTCATCTGGTCTATCTACATTAATCTCAATTATTTCATCAATAAATTAGTTATTTGAAAATTTTATTTTTTTACATATTATTTATTAATATTTGAAATATTCCACATCAACTCTTACTTTGAGTGCAAAAGCTCAAACACACACACTCACAATATACACTTATTAGTGCATTTGTTTAATTAGTTTCCCCAAAACCAACAAATATTCGAATATCAACTTTATCAGCTTCTCTAATTATAGCGTGTTAAAAAGAGACAAAAAATAATCACAGCAAAATATGAAAATTAAAAACTCCATTTTGTTAATACAATAGACTTAAAATAAAAATAAACAGCAACAACAACAATGAAGAGCTAAAAATATATGCAACAAATGTTAATGTTCATTTTCTAAATTATTTAATACCATAAAAATAATAACAACAACAATCATATTGCATACATTATATATTTTCAATTAATGGGCCTAAACGGGTTTGCCCACTGAAGTCATATGATGAGGATATTTCCATTAGAGAGGACGATGGCAGCATGATGATGATGTCGATGGTTATGTGGTGGTTTTATTCGCTGATAATTAGATAAAAGGTATATTGCCAGACCACACCTAAAAATGGTATTTCACACAATTCCACAAAAAGATTTTTTTGCAATTTAGTTAATTTTTGCATAAAATATACATGAGTATGAGGGCATAATGTTTCCGATGCATTCCATAATGCGACATATTTTAAAGAGTTTTTTTTTTTTGGTTTTTGTATATCAAAAAAAATTGTATAAAGCAAATAACTCTCAGATAATGAACTTCTCTTAATATTGGAGAAATTTCTTTAAAGAAATTTTCTTAATTATTGATAAATTTTCTATAGACTAGACTATAGGCTAGATTATGGGCTAGACTAGAGGCTACATTATAGGCTAGACTATAGACTATAGATTATATTATAGACCAAACTATAGACTAGACTATAAACTAGACTTTAAACTAAACTTAAGACTAGTATTTATCCTAGACTTTAGACTAGTCTTTAAAATATACTTTATAACAGACTTTAGACTTTACTTTACACTAGATTGTATATTAGACTTTAGACTAGACTTCAGACTAGACTTTATACTAGACTTTAGACTAGTCTTTAAAATATATTTTATAATAGATTTTAAACTAGACTTAATACCAGACTTTAAACTAAGTTTTAGACTAGACTTTAGATTAGACTTTTGACTAGACTTTAGACTAGACTTTAGACTAGACTTTAGACTAGAATTTAGACTAAAATTTAAACTAAACTTTAGAACAGACTTTAGTCTAGACCTTAGACTAGACTTTAGACTGGACTTTAGACTAGACTTTAGACTAGACTAGACTTTAGACTAGACTAGACTTTAGACTAGACTAGACTTTAGACTAGACTTTAGACTAGACTTTAGACTAGACTTTAGACTAGACTTTAGACTAGACTTTATACTAGACTTTATACTAGACTTTAGACAAGACATTAGACTAGAATTTAGACTAAACTTTAGACTTTGGGCTAGACTTTAGACTAGATTTTAGACTAGTCTTTGGACTAGACTTTAGTCTAGACGTTAGACTAGACTTTAGACTTCAGACTAGATCTTAGAATATACTTTAGACTAGACTTTATACTAGATTATAGACTAGATTTTAGACTAAGCTTAGAACTAGACTTTAGACTTGAATTTAGACTAGACTTTAGACTGGACCTTATACTACTCTTTAGACTAGACCTTTGAATAGTCCTTAGGCTATACTTTAGACTCGACTTAGGCTAGACCTTGGCCTAGACTTTAGACTAGATTTTAGACTTGACTTTAGACTAGACCTTAAGGTAGTCTTTAGACTATACTTTGGACTAGATTTTAGAATAGACTCTATACCATATTTTAGACTTGACTTTAGACTAGACTTTAGACTAGACTTTAGACTGGACTTTAGACTAGACTTTAGACTAAACTTTATACTAGAGTTTAGACTAGACCCTTGTCTAGATTTTAGACTAGATTTTAGAGTCGACTTTAGATTAGACTTTAAACTACACTTTACACTATACATATTTCAGACTAGACTTGACACTAGACTTTAGACTAAACTTTAAACTAGACTTTATACTAGATTTTAGACTAGACCTTAGACTAGACTGTAAACTATCTGTAGACTAGAAGATAGAATAGACTTTATACAATAGACTAGACTATAGAATAGACTGGGCTATGTACTAGTACTTTTGACAGAGTTAATTTCTTAAAAAATAAAAAGTTTACTTTTGTGATAAATTTCCTTTAGAGAAAGTTACGCTGATTTCCAAAAATTAACTCCTTATTTTATTTTGTTTCAAAACAATGACCACCTTTGACTTTGTCTGCTTAACACACCACCTTTTTGTTTAATACATAAAGCAAACATAAATATTGAAAATAAAAGTTAAAACCTACCCCAACTATTTGAAACAAGAACATTTTCAAATGCACACATATGACTGTGTGCCTGCCTATCGTCTATGACTCAATTGAATAATCACATAATCATTCATGGTTTAGTGTCCCAAACTAGAATGTTTTACTTTAATACAATTTGAACAATATACAACCCTCTAGAGGGAAATAAGGACATTAAAGCAGTTGTTAGAGTCACTGGTCCTAACAGGACTCTTGGTTTTTTTTTTTGCCCAAATGGGATTATTTGGAAATAATAATAAAACAGCAACAACTTATCAATAGTTATGAATACTAAAGAGGTTTGTTTATTTACTTTTTCCTCTATAGTTGTATGTAAAACTATTTATCCTTTTTTCGCTTTACTTTACAAAATCCCTTTATTACTGGAAACGGGAAATAAAACATAACTTGTAATAGGCACTGATTTTCCATTAACAATTTCTATTAGATTTAGTTTTGCGTTAGTAGTTTCCTTCTCTTCAACCCCTCTTTAAAATTACTCATTCGTTGTCCTTGCTGCTGGTGCTAGTGATGTTTTTGATGTGACTTTGTTTTTCCATTTTATGCCTCTATTTGTTCATATGCCATAACATCCATAACATGTTTCTAACTAAGATTTTCTTTTAGTTTGATGTCGCTTTTTCCACTTAGAATCTAAACATAACATGCGTGTGTATCCTTTTTTTTTTTGCTGTTTGCCTTCGATATCCTTACGCATTTTCCTATCTTTGATTTGTGTATGTGTACAATGCACTTTTTTAATTTGCTTTCCTGTTATGCTTTTTTATTTGCTTGTGCCTTGATTTTATATTGTGAAAAAAAGTATAAGAAACATTAGATGTCCATTTCAAATATGGCCTTCGTTATGTTTGATTATAGAAAAAAAATACATTTGCCTTTTAGGCTTTTTTTCTATTCATACATAATTTTTCTCTATTTTGTTTTAGATTTGCTTAATTTTTTTTTTCTCGAACTTGCATTTCTAATTGCTGTAACTGAATATTTCCTTCAATTCCTTTGACCTACCGTAAATTCCTAAAAAAAATGCCAATATGATTAAGAAGGCAAGAGAAGAAATAATAGAAGGCAAGAGAAGAAAGAATGTAACTTAGAAAGCTTTACACCGATACTCTTTTTATAACTCCGAATGGGAGAAATTTTATACAGAAAAACTCCCTCTAAATAGAATAAATTTTCTATAGAAAATCTTTCTCTAAACAGAAGAAATTTTCTATAAAAAGTATTTCTCTTAACAGAAGAAATTTTCCATAGAAAATCATTCTCTAAACAGAAGAAATTTTCTATAGAAAATCTTTCTTTAAACAGAAGAAATTTTCTATAGAAAATCTTTCTTTAAACAGAAGAAATTTTCTATAGAAAATCTTTCTTTAAACAGAAGAAATTTTCTATAGAAAATCTTTCTTTTAACAGAAGAAATTTTCTATAGAAAATCTTTCTCTAAACAAAAAAAATTTTCTATAGAAAATCTTTCTCTTAAGAGAAGAAATTTTCCATAGAAAATCTTTCTCTTAAGAGAAGAAATTTTCCATAGAAAATCTTTCTCTTAAGAGAAGGAATTTCCATAGAAAATCTTTCTCTTAACAGGAGAAATTTTTTAATAAGAAGAGTTAGTTAGTTACTAATTTAGTTCGTTAGTTAGTTACTAATTTAGTTCGTAGTTAGTTACTAATTTAGTTCGTTAGTTAGTTAGATAGTAAGTCAGTAAGTTAGTTAGTTAGTTTGTTTGTTTGTTAGTTGTTAGTTAGTTAGTTAGTTAGTAGTTAGTTAGTTAGTTAGTAGTTAGTTAGTAGTTAGTTAGTTAGTTAGTTAGTAGTTAGTAGTTAGTTAGTTAGTTAGTAGTTAGTTAGTTAGTTAGTAGTTAGTTAGTTAGTTAGTTAGTTAGTAGTTAGTTAGTTAGTTAGTTAGTTAGTTAGTTAGTTAGTTAGTTAGTTAGTTAGTAGTAGTTAGTTAGTTAGTTAGTTAGTTAGTTAGTTAGTTAGTAGTTAGTTAGTTAGTTAGTTAGTTAGTTAGTTAGTTCGTTCGTTCGTTCGTTAGTTTCGTTTGTTCGTTCGTTAGTTCGTTTCGTTCGTTTTTTCGTTCGTTCGTTAGTTCGTTCGTTCGTTCGTTCGTTCGTTTTCGTTCGTTCGTTTTCGTTCGTTCGTTCGTTTGTTTCGTTAGTTCGTTCGTTCGTTCGTTCGTTCGTTCGTTCGTTCGTTCGTTCGTTCGTTCGTTCGTGTTCGTTCGTTCGTTCGTTCGTTCGTTCGTTCGTTCGTTCGTTCGTTCTTTCGTTCGTTCGTTCGTTCTCCTTCCTCCTTTTTCTTTCGTTTTCTCTCATTTTTCTTCTTCCCTTTTCGTTCCTTCGAGCTTTGCTTTTTCCTAAAGTAAAAGCTTTTCTTGTTTTTAAAGTTCAGTATTTGAATTATCAGCTTCTCTTTTCGCAGCAGTAAAACTTTTATTCTTAGTAATAAGCACAAAAGCTTACTTATGTCCTTCAAAACATTTAGAATTTCCATATAGTGGAATATTTCATTATAAATGTTCACATATTTCCATTTATCAATTGTATTCTACCAAAAATGATGCATTAAAATTTTTTGGTTTTTCAAAACAAAAAAAAAAAAAAAACTTTAGAAAAAAGAATTTACATAAAAATTATATAGAAAACCTCATGAAAATTATACAAGCTTTTACTGCCAGAAAAAAATCATTAACCACATTTTACATTTCAAAATTATATTTGCATTCGTATGCACAACATCATAATCATCATCGACAATCTATCTAACTCCCAAAAAAAAAAAAAAAAACATTATTAAAAAAAATTTTAAAATTTTCTACAAAAATTGAACACATTGATTTTTCTTCATATTGCTGCAGCGTTTCATTTTCGAAATATAACGGATTCGTTGCACAGTCACTCATTCACATACACACACATAGAGATGAATATGAAAATAAAATGCGTAAAGGTAGCAATGATATAAATTCTTATGGGTTTGTTATGGGTGGCTGGCAGCCCAATTCATATATATACATATATAAATCCTTTATAGGAAAATGCGTGAGTACAAATGCAAACAAACAACATTTAACTGAGGCCGCCGTTAGCAGCAGCAACAAACAACATGTTGGAAAGAGAGACAAAACGTCAAGAGTCGACATTCATACAAATATATTGTGTATACAAAAAAAAAAAAATTGTACAAAAACAGTAGAAAAAGCACAGGCAAAATGTCGAACTACTACGAGTGAAAACTATATAACCAGATACAAATGTACACAGGATACTTCAGTTGTAGGATTTTTTTCTCGTCTTTTTTCATTGTTGCAACATGATTATTGTGCTGGCATTTATAATATGCCAGCGTAGGTCGGTTGGGAAATGTAGGTCCAAGTCTTAAGACTTTTTATATAGAGCTTTTATTTTATTGCAGTAAAAAGCTTGGTAACTGAACTTTTTACATAAAACTGAGCTTACTTTTTAGTATAGAGAGAAATATCAGTAACTGATCTCTGGTATAGAATGAAAGCTTTGCAACTAAGCGTGCTTTCTAATGTAGAAAGAAAGCTCAGTTATACAGCTTGCTTTGTATATAGAAAGAAAGTTCAGCCACAAAAATGATTTCCTTGTAGAGGAAGAAAGCTCCGCCGCAAAGCTTTTATAATATGAGCTTTTATAATATGAGCGTGGGTCGGTTAGGAAATATAGGTCCAAGTCTAAAGACTATATATAGAGCTTTTATTTTATTGCAGTAAAAAGCTTGGTAACTGAGCTTTTATGTAAGATCTCTATTCTAGAGATCTCAAGAATAGAATGAAAGCTCTGCAAATACATATGAGCGTGGTTCGGTTAGGAAATGTAGATCCAAGTCTAAAAACCTTTTATATAGAGCTTTTATTTTATTGTAGTAAAAAGCTTAATAATTGAGCTTTTTACATAAAAGCTCAACTGAGCTTACTTTTTCGTATAGAGAGACTTGAGATCTCTAGTATAGAATGAAAGCTCTGCAACTATGCTTGCTTTTTAGTATAGAAACAAAGTTCAGTTATAGAGCTTGCTTTGTATATAGAAAGAAAGCTCAGCCACAAAAATAATTCTCTTGTAAAGGAAGAAAGCTCCGCCGCAAAGCTTGTACTCTAGTATACAAATAAAGCTCAGCTATAAAGCTTGCTTTGTAGTGTAGAGAAAAAGTTCAGCTACAAAGCTTTCCTTGCAGTATGGAGGCACATCTCAGATGCAAAGCTTTCTTTCTAGTCTTGAATGAAAGCTCAGCTAAAGACCTTTCTTTTTAGTGAGGAAAGAAATGTTCAGCAACTGAGCTTGCCTTCAAGTAAAGAAAGAATGCTCAACCGACGAACTTATTCTCTAGTAGAGGAAGTATGTTCAGCCACAAAGCTTGTTCTCTTGTTTAGAAAGAAAGCTTTTCACACAGAGCTTGCTTTCTAGTATAAAAAGAAAGTTCATATATAAAACATAATTTCTAATATAAAATGAATGAGCAGGAACAAAGCTTGCTTTCTAGTATACAAAGAAAGTTCAGTTACTGTAGAAAAAGCTTGCCTATTGAGCTTTAATTTTTCTACAGCAAAACCTTAGTCACTGATCTGATTAAACAACAACAAAAACAGGTCAAAACTGTTTTATAATAAACTAAGCTTTTCCTCATTGACCTTTTATGACACAAGTCTAGGGTCTCAAAAATCCAAATGAAAATTCTATATATGATGGAAACATCATCTACAAATACATAAACATTAATATACACATATACATGATATATATATGGATGGTTGCATGTATGTATGTTTAACGACCCACTCAGCAGTATTGAACTCGATTTGTATGAATTGTACGTGTAACTAGCAACTTTGCCATTGTTTTTTGTTGTAGTTATTCGACAGCAACAACAACAATTATCAGGCAAAAACAGTAGGATCTGTTGTTTATAAGAGAGGGTCTAAGGACGAAAGGCAGAGAGTAAATAATAAAATTGCATTTATTATGTGTATGTATGTTTGAGTGTTTTGGGCTCCTGTGAGCTTATGTTTGTAAATGTGTGGGTGGTATATGTTGCAGCCATTTGGGAGTAAAAAAGCGTTCAAGTGTATGTGTTGCTAGTACAACTAACATGGTTTGTTTCGTTGCTGTTGTTGTTGTTTTATTGCCTTCCATATTTCTGCGAAAAAAATATCAACTTTTATTTTTGCTGCCAGCGTTATTTTGCGTTATTTTTACGTTTTGCATAACCACTGTTTTTCAACATATAACCAAACTTGTAGGAAGTATATATGTAGTATGTATGTGTGTGTGTATGTTTACGTGTGTATGTGCCCTGTAAATTATGCAACGATGCGCAACGATTTTTGTATTGAATTTTGAACGTTCGATTGGGTTTTTATATCATCATACCAACCAGGCCATGAAGAATTGAACAAACCAAAATGCAAAAACATGGAAAACAACGAACATATAACGACGACCTCCCCCACCCCATCATACAGGGATATTTTAACATCACAACCCCTCGCCCACTTTTGTTCATTTTCCACCAAAATATTTTGGGCAGAGTATGAGTATTTTATGTGTGTGTGTTTCCTTTTTACTCCCATCGTTGTTTTTCATTTATTATTTCATTTTTATATCTGAATTCGTGTGATGTTGGTTTTGTTGTTTTTGGTCCACTCATATAATGTTTTTGGGATTTTGTTGGTGTGATATTATCACTACAACTCTATGACTGCCACCATTAAGAGTTTTGGTATTATTTAATATGTATTTTTACTGCCGACTGTAGTGATCTCTTTTTTTGGTTTTTATCTATGATCGTGTTTAAGTAATATTAGGTTGATTGGGTTGAAAATAAAGGTCTCGATCGGGCTTGTTGGGATCTCCTTTACATCGAAAATGTTGGAGAAAAACGTTATTATCTAGTCCATTGTTAGAATCTTAGTTTTCTGGATAAATTTTCCTGAATGTCAATGACAAATTCCCGGTGTACTTTACTTGAGCGCCTGCATTAATGACCCAAACTTACGGTAGTCTTTTTCAGACATAGGGCCAGCTAGAGACCCTTTGTCACTTGAAAGGAACACGCAGGTGGCAAGTACTTTACTCAAGTACAAGTACTTTACTCAAGTACAAGTACTTTACTCAAGTTCTTAGACTATATAATCTCTGACCATTGTATTCCCTTAGTGGTACGTCCGTCAAACTTCAGACCATATCTGAAGTCTTTCTCGACAACAAACTAAAACCACATTGTTGGGATAGCAACAGCAGTACGAGACTGATGTATTAGATCGAAGTACGATCTTCATATATAAGCTATGACAATGGTTTCTTGCACTTATACTTCAGTAAAACCTGAAACATGGCCTAATTAGGAAGGGAACTTTATCGATAACACAATAACCCATCCCTCATCTTTTATTCTTTACATTCAATTATTAACTCTTACTACTTAACCCGATGTATGTCGTTCCTCTGACACCAATTGATTCGAAACTTTTAGTCTACAGTGATTTCTTTGAGGGGTCCTGTTGTTTCGGCAATCTTATTCTGAAATATTAACTTCAACGTGCATCAATTTTCAATATTCTCTTTTTCAATAACAACCATCACGTGCATCCTGGAGGGTCTCCTCCCTCCTCTGTATTCTGTTTCTTTAACAGCTATTCATGCCCTCTATGGGGCCCTACTGATACGGCAATTACAGTGGAAATTTGTACCAAAAGATTAGTTCTATTCGCGATTTTAGTTTCTACCACAATCACCTCGAGCACACCGAAGAGACCTCTCAAAAACTGGAACAAGGCTAAGTCCATGACATCAGATAGGCTGGACTCTCTGGTTAGGACTTCCAGTTTACTGGAGGTACTTCTACCACTTCTATTCTCCTGGATCGTAATAACACCAAGGTAACATGTCCCAGTGGTCCGGCAGACCATGAAGTATGTATTGTCATATTCCTCTCGCTGTGGTCACTTAGCATAAGATTTTTCTGGTCCTTTATACCGTTCTAATATTACAAGTGAATGTATAGGGTCCAGGTTCTTAATTCAGTTCTCGTTGCCACGAAAGGTCTCTTCCTCAAGTTTCCTTTCCTTCACAGCAATGATTTTCGCTCTATTATTGTCGATTATACTAGTATTTGTACTCTGGAATAAATAGAACATAAAATGAGTAATGGGGTGAAGCACAAATAGTGGGCATGGCACATCTCACATGAATTAAATTGTAAAATGTGTGTATTGGGGAAACGAGAATAATTAGGGTGTCCAAATTTTGTATGAGTTACTTTAGTATCAATTTAAATAATTATGAAATGGTAGATTTCAAATAGTGGGCGTTGTACCTCCCTTATGAATTAACTACTAAAATTTTTATAACTGGAAAACTAAAGCAGCTAAAAATATTGCACAAACAACTTTGATATTATTATGGACATTTGGGGGAAAAATGGGCGAATTAGCAATAGTGGGGGTGGCACCTCTCATATGAATAAAATACTACAATTTTTATATAAGGGATACTATAACAGCTAGAGTAATCAAATTGTATATAAAGACAAATAATGGACTTGTTAGCCTTGCCAGTTAGGTTAGGTTAGCCAGCCAGTTTAAAATATACATATCATATATTTAGGCAATGGACATTATCCTCTTAGTGTCCTTACAAATCGTTGATGCCTTAATAGCTTTTGCCAGCGAATTTTTTCTTACGCTTCAAATGATTTGTTCGCGATATTTTTTTTCATACATACATATGTATAGAAAAATATACATATACATAAACATTTTTTTGGGTGCTACAATTCATAACTATACAATAAGGACACTATGACAACCATCATAATATATCCTGCAGGTTTTGTTTATATATGAATTTAATACTTTGTTTTCATTTTTTTGAAATATTTTGGGTAGAAGGGAGTAACTTCTCTCTATATATATATTTGCATTTAATTCACATACATCTAAACATTCATACATACATACGTGTATATGCATTCATATGCATGAACGTATATATTGTTTGGTCCTTGTTTGTAACAGTAGAAGTTTGAGTCCTTCTGTTTTATTTTTATTTTTTTGATTTCATTGCTGTTGCAGTCTCTTGTTTATGTGTATAAATATTTAATTATAATTTGAATGTATTTTTTTTTTTTTTTGTACTTTCGCGGAGGCATGGTTGCTTGGCGGATGATTGCAACACCAAACGCGGCAAATATGCAAAGAAGAGAGAGAGAGAGCAAAATGGTATTAAAAAAAATTGGAATCATGTTTGTGGTATTTGAAAGCGGCGGTTGGGGAATAATTGCAAATATAAGCGGTGGTTGGAATGGTTGAAAATGGTTTCGCAAAATTGGTTGCAAAACATATTTTATTTTTTGAAACCAGACTGAGTTCGAAATAGTTTTACTTGAGGCATATTATTGAAGTTTAAAATGTTTTATTAAAAAGTCATAGGAAACTGAGGGGGGTTTTTTTTTAAACATTAAAACAAAAAATTATCTATAGAAAACTTTGTGACAACTTTTTTTGTTTGTTTGGGACAAATTTTCTTATAGAAAACTTTGTTTGCGACGAACTATTCTATAAAAAACTTATTTTGGGAGAAACTTTTCTATAGACAATTTTGTTCCAATCAATTGGAACAAACTTTTATTGTGACAAATTTTCTATAGAAAACTTTGATTGGGACAAAATTTTCTATAGAAAACTTTAATTGGGAGAAAATTTTCTATAGAAAACTTTGATTGAGACGAAATTTTCTATAGAAAACTTTGATTGAGACGAAATTTTCTATAGAAAACTGATTGACACAAAATTTTCTATAGAAAACTTTGGAGCAAACTTTTCTATATAGAGCTTTGATTGGAACAAACTTTTCTATAGAAACTTTGATTGGAACAAACAGTTCTATAGAAAACTTTGATTGGGACAAATATTTCTATAGAAAACTTTGATTGGGACAATCATTTCTTTGGAAAACAAAAAAAAACTTAATTTTGAAAAACTATTCTATAGAAAATGTTGTCCCAATCAATTGGAACAAAATTTTCGGTATAAAACTTTGATTGAGACAAACTTTACTATATAGAACTTTGATTGGGATACTCTTTTCTAGAGAAAACTTTGATTGGGACAAACTTTTCTATAGAAATTTTAAATTGGGAAAAACTTTTCTAGAGAAAACTTTGATTGGTACAAACATTTCTATAGTAAACTACGTTAGGGACACATTTTTTATAGAAATCTTCATTTAGTTGTCCTAAAGAAAAATGTGATTGGTAAACACATTTGTATATAATATGTACTTTGATACAAACTATTCTATAGAAACGTGGTATCAGATTTCGTTACAGAAAACTTTGTTTTTTAGTACTTTTTTTAGACAATTAAAACATTACCTTAATCCCGATTGTTTTGCAAAAAAAAACGTACACAAGAAATTCAAATTAATTTATATTCCTTCGAGAAAAATTTCATTTTGTTTTTACTCCTGTTTTATTCAAATTTCTATGTTACTGACCCACTGCCTAAAAACTTTTCTCTGTTTTCTTTTAACAATATATACACACGTATTTAGATCTCATCCATTGACCACCCTCAACATACTCCATACACTCTCTTAAGTTTTTGTAGATTCAACAATTTTTTCAAACACACACACTCACACACTGTCTGCCTTAAAAGAGGCCTATATTTCCACATTAAGCTTTCTGCTATTTAACAATTCTTCTTTCTTCAATTCTACTTTATTTCCTTTTTATTCTTTTTCCACATTTTTTGTTGATTTTCCTTTTATCCTTCTATACTTTTTGACGTTATCTTTTTTTGTTTTTCCTACATTTGTTTTGTATTTTGGACAATCTCCTCCTATTTGCATACATGTTCATCATCATGAACAACATAAAATTATCGAACAAATACGCACTTTTTTGTGAAATACAAAAAAAAAAGTACGGAATAAAGCCAAACCTTGGACTATAGCAGTAGTAGTCGTCATCATCATAAACAACATGGAAAATATTAGTATGTATCTCTAACAACGAGTATTCAAAGTACATGGAAGGGAATATACATGTTTACTTATCCATATGTACAAATATGTATAAGTTTGTATGTGTGTAGTATTGGAAAACATTAAAGTTTACATACGAGTCTATAGTCTATATTCTTGGTGCGTAATATACAACAGAGATTGAAAAAATAGCAACAAATTAAAAACTATAACCCTATCACTTAATTTCCTTCTAGAACTCAACTACAATTGAACTAGAACTGAACTTAACCATAATGAACTAGAACTGTACTAGAACTGAACTAGAACTGAACTAGAACTGAACTAGAACTGAACTAGAACTGAACTAGAACTGAACTAGAACTGAACTAGAACTGAACTAGAACTGAACTAGAACTGAACTAGAACTGAACTAGAACTGAACTAGAACTGAACTAGAACTGAACTAGAACTGAACTAGAACTGAACTAGAACTGAACTAGAACTGAACTAGAACTGAACTAGAACACTAGAACTGAACTAGAACTGAACTAGAACTGAACTAGAACTGAACTAGGAACTGAACTAGAACTGAACTAGAACTGAACTAGAACTGAACTAGAACTGAACTAGAACTGAACTAGAACTGAACTAGAACTGAACTAGAACTGAACTAGAACTGAACTAGAACTGAACTAGAACTGATACTAGAACTGACTAGAACTGAAACTAGAACTGAACTAGAACTGAACTAGAAAACTGAACTAGAACTGAACTAGAAACTGAACTAGAACTGAACTAGAACTGAACTAGAACTGAACTAGAACTGAACTAGAACTGAACTAGAACTGAACTAAAACTGAACTAGAACTGAACTGGAACTAAGCTATAATATAATTTGCTAGTTTTATACTCAAGTGTCCATTCGAACCAAACTTGGAACTACTGCTATGAATTCTTCTAGTGCATTTATGCCTCAACTCTCAAGCAGTATTTGTACGAGTGGCTAAAAATGTGTATGTAAATCAATGTGTGTATGTATATATGGATCCTATGTATGTAAAAATACTAATGATATCACTTGCAGTCAGTTTCCCATTTAGGCTTACTTGCATATTTCAATTGTGCATATATGAATCTATGTATAATGTGTACATATGAAACGAACGAAAAGTTCGTTCATTATTGTCATTGACCACTATTGCCCAACAACACAACTAACAATTGCAGCATCACCCAAATGCCTCTCCGCCTGTTCTCCTACTACCTTTACGGTTAGTTTCTCTGTTTTGCTGTGACGTTCCGTGTGTTCGCAAGACCCACAAAATATGGTTATGTTTACGATTTTTTTTTCGGAAGTTTACAGTATTTCGTGTTATTGTTGCCGAATACGAACTCACGGTTTTTAGTTTTGCTAACATTTAATGTTCAATTTATTTCAATTCGTTGCTGTTATATTGCTCCCTGTCATTGGGGACTTTTTAATACAGTTTAACGAAAAAGAACTTTTGCATTTACTGTGTGTTATACAATTAAAAATGGCCCTGAGCCAAAATTTTGGAGCGGGGCATTTAATAGGAATGAGAGTAAAAGAGGGTGTCATATGGCATTCAAATTATGATGTTTGATATTTTGTCAATAATAATGTTATAAGATGATTGCCATACATCATATGTTTTGGTAATTGTATTGAACAATCTATATTATTGTGAGAGAGAGAGAGAAACATTATTTTTGTGGAATAGTAATTCCTAGGGATTTTGGGCAGATGAAGGGAAAAAACACTGTTTTTATAGTTTTTGTAAGTGGCAATAATAATGCCATTTGTTATCAATTGTAAGTGGTTAAAACAATTGAACATTTTTAGCAAAAGTAACTTTTGGTCATAAGAGCATTTTGATGAACAGCAATTGATTTTAAATACTTATTATTGATTCCCTAAAGCATTTATTTTAATCCTTTTTTAAATTGTGTGTAAAAATAACTTAATTTATGCTTTACCCCTAAACTGTCATAATTTTCTTTGTAGCCTTAATACTGTCATCATATTTTCTTAAATTTTGTTTTATATTTTCATGTAAAAATTTTGGTTTTATAACTACATGGCCACAAATATTGCAAACATGTTTAAATTAAAAAGCTACAATACACTTTTTAACTCCTACATGAAGTTTTTTTTTATCCGCTGCAAAGTGAAATATATGAGAAAAAAATATTTTGTAAAAATCCTTTAAAATGTTGGCAAATATATATAAAAAATATGAAAAAGCCAAGTAGTGCGAAAAAACCAATACCAAGGGGAAACATGAAGCATAAAAATGTATATAAAAAGTGTTCATATATGTTAACAATTTCATTAACAACATGGGAGTTGAAGAACAGTGGGATAAGGAATTATGTTTACAAAATTTTTATAAAAGGAAAGGTTACGGAAACTTGTTACCGTAAAAGAATAAACGAAAACTTTCGATTGGTTCTTATTTTGAGATGTCAAATATAGTAATTAAAGCATTTTTAAAACATCTATTTTGTACTTGAGACTTTCCAGGTCAAAGGTCACATAAATTGTTTAGAATTTTAAAATATCTAATACTTTTGAAATGAATAAACATTTTAAATTAATATTATTTTTAACAAAATTTGCGATAAGTTTTAAGTTTTTACAAAGGCAAATGTGAAATTTAAATAAATAATTTTATTAACCTTTTGACCTTTAATTCTCTTTACCTTGACGAATAAGCTTAAACTTGTTATTCATTCTCATTTTGAAGTGGCAAACAAGGTATTCAAAGACTTTATAAAACATCTATCTTGTACTTGAGACTTTCGAGATCAAGGGTCATATAAATTGTTAAAAATTTTAAAATATCCAATACTTTTGAAATTAGTGTTATGTTTAACCAAAGTTTGTATAATTTTTAAGTCCATATGATATCGAAGAACAAGAATAATTATAATTGTTTTTATTAACCTTTTGACCTTTAAATTTCACATTGTCTAAAACGATAAGAAGTCTAATCTTGAAAATATAATCGTATAATCAGAAACTTATTATTCATCCTTATTTTAAAGCGTAAAATAATGTATGTCAAACCTTTTAAAAACGCGTATCTTGCTCTTGAGACTTTCGAGGTCAAAGGTCATCTAAAAGAAATTAAAATGGTGGCATTAATAAAATTAAACTGCAGTTTATCATTTTAAACACCAATGGAAGAATTAAAATTTATTTTGAAACATATATCTTTTACTTGAGACTTTCGAGGTCAAAGGTCATTTAAATTGTTAACACTTTTGGAGATACATATGTGAGATTTTTAAAATAAATAATATCTATAATAAAATAAAGTTTAAGTAGTTTCAAGTCTCTATGGTGCCAATCATAAGCACAAAATTGTTTGATATGAAAAAATGTATGTTATTAACCTTTGACCTTTAGTTCTTAAATTTGTTAAAACATGATTTTAGGAGAATCATAGTTTAAATAAACCAATAATTATAAGTTTATTAGCAAAATATGAACTTTTAGATCTCATATATCTGCCAGATACTTCAGCAGATTATATAAAATATTCATGATCTTTCTGAAAATTAAATGGTTGAAAAGTTGTTTTGGGAGAATTTATAAACCAAATAAGCAAATAACAAATGTTCTATCTGCAACATTTATCCTTTTTAAATCTCATACATTTCTAAACGCAAACATGTGAAGTAAATTGCAATATTTTTTTTTTTTAATTTTTTTAGGAAGTAATAAAATTTGACAATAAATGTCCAAAACATCATACAAAAGCTTTATTTTTTAAATTCACATCTATTGTGACCTTTGACCTTCAATATTTTTGAGTAAACACTCTGTTAATATGAGCTTTTCCACAAACAAACAAACAAACTTCCTTGGCATTAAAGCTGACAATATTTTTTTTACTATTTTAAGACTAAATTGAGTTTTGATTTTGAATATTTGGATATTTTAGATGTAATGACCTTTGGCTTTTATATATCAATAGCGAGAAGTTAATGACAGTAGTTACCCTCCTAAATCGTCTTTATTATCGAACATTTACCACTATTAGCAACTCATTTATATATAACTTTAAGACATTCATTTTTTCTCTCTCACACTTTTTGAAATTTTATAGCAGACGTGACCTTTTACATATAGAACAAAAATAAACAAAATTCTAGAAGGCTTAACCATTTTATAAAAGCGAAGACGGAAGTCTGCATCTTTTTTTAGTCTCTCATATAGAGAGTTCTTGTGAACTTTGATCTTAATAGCGGACATCATATTAAAGTCATAAGTGGAAATTTGTGTGTAACTGCTAACTTTAAAAGAAAAGGTGACCTTTGACCTTTCATAGCTAAAATTGTGATAAGAAAATTTTAAATAATTTTTAGAAGTTCGAGACGGAAGTTTGAGTTTAGAAGTTGAATATATTGAATAATTGAATTTTAAGCAGTGGTGAAGTTTGACCTTGAACCTTTAGCGTATTGAACAATTGTATTTAAAGCAAATGTGACCTTTGACCTTTTATAACTAAAACTGTGATAAGGAAATTTTAAGTTTTAGGTAGAAGTTCGAGACGGAAGTATGAGTTTAGAAGTTTTTTATTGAAGATATTGAATAATTGGAAGCAGCGGTGAGTCACCACTGGTGACCTTTGAGCTTTTAAAAGAAAAACTGTGAAAAGAAAACTTTAAGTTATTTCTAGAAGTTCAAGACGAAAGTTTGAGTTTAGAAGTTTATTATTGAATATATTGAATAATTGAAAGTAGTGATGAACTTTGACCTTTAGCATTTCAATAGCGGCTTGCTGCATTCTACCTGAATGAAAGCTTAAGTGATGGCAAGAATTGAATTCAAAACGCTAAACAGTATTTTTGAAATTTTATATCCCAAGTGACCTTTGACCTTTAATATCTAAACAGCGGTCAGCAAATTTCTGTTTTCTGCAACTTGTTTAGAACTTTGAAACGAAAGTTTATTAATTAATTTTAAAACAGAGAGAACATAAAACAAATATATGCCTATTACTTGTTCCACTGTCCTGCACAAAAAAAATTACAGAAATATATTGTTTACCCTAGGAGAGTGTCTACAGGAAAGTGGTCTGCAGCATAAGCTTTTGACACAGACAATCAGAAAATATAAATATATTTTTCGCCATTTTTTATTTATACATATAAAACAACAAGGGACGTTTTCCCACAAAAGCTTTGTTTGTTAAACTTAAATAAAATTTGTTTCTTTTTAAAAAAAATAGCCAATTCAAATAGGATTTAAAAAAAAAAAATATTTTGCAATATTTAAAATTTTTTCTATAATATAAATTTTTGTTTCAAAAGCATCATTTTCACTTGCTTTTGTACAACAAACTTCATTATTTGCTTCTTACTCTTTTGCTTGTCTTTTAAACTGCTTTAGCATTTGTTTTTTTTTCAAAAACTTTTAAACTCCCTGATTCTGTTTCCTGTTTCTTTCAATTTATGTTGTTGTTTTTTTCCTTCTACTACTTGTTATTTCTCCAACTACTATTTAGACCCACCATGTTAATCCATTTAACTCAATCTTTCCTCAAATAGTCCTGTACTTGTTACATTGTATTTTTTGTCCATAGTTTCTGCAGTTCATTTCTTACTCCTTACCCTTCCGATTTGTTCTCTTCATCTCTAGCATTTGGCTGGCATTTGTTACCACAAAGAAAATGATAATATGTTCCACTTGTACTTCGTATATCCAACATCCATCTAACAAAGTAATGTTACAATTTGCTCAAAAAAAAAAAAAAAAAAAAAAAAAACAATATCATTCATGCACTTACACATATATCTACAACAAAAAACACATTGTATCTTGATATGTGTTGTCTCTGTATATGAATTTGAAATTGTGCAATTTCGTTTGAGAGTATAGTATTCTGTTGGAAGTTGGATGTACTGTTGTGGCTTCAATGCCTTGGTTTTTGTGATTTCTACTTATTGAGTCCTTTAAGTTTCCGGTTTCTTTTGTGATAACCGTGGGTTAGGTAAAAAGTGTTAGTTTTATAATGTACTCCTCTTCAACTGAGGCATCGTAACTCCTTGCATTTTGGGTGGTCTGTGTAAACTGGTAGTTCACAAAGATAGGTCTCTGAGTTCTAGTTCTGTTCTAGTTCTGTTCTAGTTCTGTTCTAGTTCTAGTTCTATTCTAGTTCTGTTCTAGTTCTGTTCTAGTTCTGTTCTAGTTCTGTTCTAGTTCTGTTCTAGTTCTGTTCTAGTTCTGTTCTAGTTCTGTTCTAGTTCTGTTCTAGTTATGTTCTAGTTCTGTTCTAGTTCTGTTCTAGTTCTGTTCTAGTTCTGTTCTATTTCTGTTCTAGTTCTATTCTAGTTCTATTCTAGTTCTATTCTAGTTCTGTTCTAGTTCTGTTTTAGTTCTGTTCTAGTTCTGTTCTAGTTCTGTTCTAGTTCTGTTCTAGTTCTGTTCTAGTTCTGTTCTAGTTCTGTTCTAGTTCTGTTCTAGTTCTGTTCTAGTTCTGTTCTAGTTCTGTTCTAGTTCTATTCTAGTTCTATTCTAGTTCTGTTCTAGTTCTGTTCTAGTTCTGTTCTAGTTCTGTTCTAGTTCTGTTCTGTTCTAGTTCTGTTCTAGTTATGTTCTAGTTCTGTTCTAGTTCTGTTTTAGTCCTATTATAGTTCTATTATAGTTCTGTTCTAGTTCTGTTCTAGTTCTGTTGTAGTTCTGTTTTGTTCTGTTCTGTTCTAGTTCTGTACTAGTTATGTCTTAGTTCTGTTCTAGTTCTGTTCTCGTTCTGTTCTAGTTCTGTTCTAGTTCTGCTCTAGTTCTATACTAGTTTAGTTCTGTTTTAGTTCTGTTCTAGTTCTGTTTTAGTTCTGTTCTAGTTATGTTCTAGTTCTGTTCTAGTTCTGTTCTAGTTCTGTTCTAGTTATGTTCTAGTTCTGTTCTAGTTCTGTTTTAGTCCTATTATAGTTCTATTATAGTTCTGTTCTAGTTCTGTTGTAGTTCTGTTTTGTTCTGTTCTGTTCTAGTTCTGTACTAGTTCTGTTCTAGTTCTGTTCTAGTTCTCGTTCTGTTCTAGTTCTGTTCTAGTTCTGCTCTAGTTCTTTTCTAGTTCTATACTAGTTTAGTTCTGTTCTAGTTCTGTTCTAGTTCTGTTCTAGTTCTGTTCTAGTTATGTTCTAGTTCTGTTCTAGTTCTGTTCTTGTTCTAGTTCTAGTTAGTTACATAGTTTTAAGTGTACTGATAAAATCACAAATAACAATACACTTTTAATCGTCCTTCTCTTCAAGTATTCCTATTGGATATAAAAACATTTTCCAAATGTCATTAACTTCTTTCATATATCTACATATACTTTCCATTTATTCTACATTCTATCAAAAACTAATTTTCTCACACATACGCATTCGAATGCTATGAATTTCTAAAATTCTAGGTCATCTAATAATAACACATTTTTTGTTTATTTTATTCTTATTTTTTGTGGTCTATTTAAGTAAATAATAAAGTTTTATAAATTATATTTAAACTTGACCTTCATTTATAAATTTATACACTTAGAAATACTAACACACACCAACAAAAATATGGCAATAAAAACTCATACTATGAGTCGAGACAAAAGGTCTTCAATGTACAACCACCTAAAAAGTGCAAAATTTGTTTGGTGCTAGACATTAAAGCAGACATAAACGTTTTGACTTTAGAATATTTTCTCTATAAATTCACAACATATACACAAGGACTCATGGAAATATATACTATATATGTATATATGCAAGACAACTTTAGAAAGTTTTACTTAGTTAGGACAGTTGAGATTTTATAATATATTTTAAAATATACTATAGTACATATATTTGTGGAATAGTTTAAAAACTTATGGTACACTGAAAAAAAAATATATATATTTCATAATAGTTGGTTCAAGTCCTGTTAATTTCTAGTTAAGCTCTAGTTCAGTGCTAGTTCAGTTCTAGTTCGGTTCTATTTCAGTTCTACTTCAGTTCTAGTTCAGTTCTAGTTCAGTTCAAGTTCATTTCTAGTTCAGTTCTAGTTCAGTTCTAGTTCAGTTCTAGTACAGTTCTAGTTCAGTTCTAGTTCAGTTCTAGTAGTATTCTGGTTCTGTTCTAGTTCTGTTTTAGTTGTTCTAGTTCTGTTGTAGTTGTGTTCAAGTTGTTCTAGTTCTGTTCTAGATGTTCTAATTCTGTTCTGTTCAGTTCTGGTTCTGTTCTAGTTCAGTTCTAATTTAATTCTTGTTCAATGGCAGTTTTCGTTTCAACACGATTCTGTTGCAGTTTAACTTTCGTTTCAATTTCTTTCACTGTATTTTATAAGTTCATAATCATTTGGTTTGTTTCTGGTAATTAAACCAAAAATTTTACGTAAAATAAAAACAAACAATAAACTTTTGAACTAGATTTTATTCAAGGATTCTAAAATTTACACTTTAACTCAAACACACATACAGACAGACTGAATTATAGCCATTATACAGAAAAGTTTAAACAAAAGTTTTATTTAGCATCACTTGCATCCAGACACCCACACTTTTAGACACACGTATCCATGAACAGAATACATTTTAGTATCTTTGGGCCCCAAAGGTATGGAAAAATCTCTGTTTGTTTGTGTTTTCAAATGGGTGTCTATGTGAGTGTAGAATGGAAATTATACAAGGATGTTTTTAAATCTATGTATTTGTGTTGGTATTGTTTTCAAAGTTTGCAAAAATTTACTAGAGAAAAAGAGTTGAGAGAGAGAGAGAGAGAGAGAGAGAGGAAGGAAGAAAGGTGGTTTCTTTGTTTTTTTTAGTAGTGTTTTTGTTGCCTTTTTATATTAAGCATTTAATGAAGGTGAAAGTCAGAAACAGCAACAGCACCAGTTCTGTTGGGTGAATGGACTTATTCCAACAGATTTAATAATGTTTATATCTATACCTTATATTAATATGTACATTATTTTAAATGTTCCCTAGCATTGTGGCCGGTTACTTCTTTGAGGATGTGTTAAAGTTCAATGACCTAGGAATACGTAAATATGTAAATATGTACGTGTCTACGAAAGAGATGTTGGATAGCATGTAAAAAAGGGTCAAGGTTATTTAAATAATTTTATGGTTTAAATGGTTGTATTTAAATAGAAAAGGTGTTAGGAAAATTAATGTTTAAAAGGAAACTGAATGTACAAAGAGTTTGGCAAGTTTAAATCAAAGTTCAAAGACCTGATTATGGTTAAAAGTTTAAGGCTGTTTAAATTGTGTATTTTTCTAGATCTAGTTAATCTTCAGTTTTGGTTATCTTCAAGTTCACTTCTATTTCTGTCGGAGTTTTGTTTTTGTTCAGTTCTAGTTCTGTTTTAGTTCTGTTCCAGTTCAGTTCTAGTTCTGTTCTAGTTCTATTCCAGTTCTGTAATAGTTCAATTCTAGTTCTGTTTTAGTTCTGTTTCAGTTCCAGTTCTATTCTAGTTCAGTTTTAGTTCAGTTCCAGTTTAGTTCTAGTTCAGTTCTAGTTCAGTTCTAGTTCAGTTCTAGTTCAGTTCTAGTTCAGTTCTAGTTCAGTTCTAGTTCAGTTCTAGTTCAGTTCTAGTTCAGTTCTAGTTCAGTTCTAGTTCAGTTCTAGTTCAGTTCTAGTTCAGTTCTAGTTCAGTTCTAGTTCAGTTCTAGTTATGTTCTAGTTCAGTTCTAGTTCAGTTCTACTTCAGTTCTAGCTTAGTTCTAGTTTAGTTCTAGTTCAGTTCTAGTTCAGTTCTAGTTCAGTTCTAGTTCAGTTCTAGTTCAGTTCTAGTTCAGTTCTAGTTCAGTTCTAGTTCAGTTCTAGTTCAGTTCTAGTTCAGTTCTAGTTCAGTTCTAGTTCAGTTCTAGTTCAGTTCTAGTTCAGTTCTAGTTCAGTTCTACTTCAGTTCTAGCTCAGTTCTAGTTTAGTTCTAGTTCAGTTCTAGTTCAGTTCTAGTTCAGTTCTAGTTCAGTTCTAGTTCAGTTCTAGTTCAGTTCTAGTTCAGTTCTAGTTCTAGTTCAGTTTTAGTTCAGTTCTAGTTCAGTTCTAGTTCAGTTCTAGTTAAGTTCTAGTTCAGTTCTAGTTCAGTTCTAATTCAGTTCTAGTTCAGTTCTAGTTCAGTTCTAGTTCAGTTCTAGTTCAGTTCTAGTTCAGTTCTAGTTCAGTTCTAGTTCAGTTCTAATTCAGTTCTAGTTCTGTTCTAGTTCAGTTCTAGTTCAGTTCTAGTTCAGTTCTAGTTCAGTTCTAGTTCAGTTCTAGTTCAGTTTTAGTTCAGTTCTAGTTCAGTTCTAGTTCAGTTCTAGTTCAGTTCTAGTTCAGTTCTAGTTCAGTTCTAGTTCAGTTCTAGTTCAGTTCTAGTTCTAGTTCAGTTTTAGTTCAGTTCTAGTTTAGTTCTAATTCAGTTCTAGTTCAGTTCTAGTTCTAGTTCAGTTTTAGTTCAGTTCTAGTTTAGTTCTAGTTCAGTTCTAATTCAGTTCTAGTTCAGTTCTAGTTCAGTTCTAGTTCAGTTCTAGTTCAGTTCTAGTTCAGTTCTAGTTCAGTTCTAGTTCAGTTCTAGTTCTAGTTCAGTTCTAGTTCAGTTCTAGTTCAGTTCTAGTTCAGTTCTAGTTCAGTTCTAGTTCAGTTCTAGTTCAGTTCTAGTTCAGTTCTACTTCAGTTCTAGCTCAGTTCTAGTTTAGTTCTAGTTCAGTTCTAGTTCAGTTCTAGTTCAGTTCTAGTTCAGTTCTAGTTCAGTTCTAGTTCAGTTCTAGTTCAGTTCTAGTTCAGTTCTAGTTCAGTTCTAGTTCTAGTTCAGTTTTAGTTCAGTTCTAGTTCAGTTCTAATTCAGTTCTAGTTCAGTTCTAGTTCTGTTCTAGTTCAGTTCTAGTTCAATTCTAGTTCAGTTCTTGTTCAGTTCTACTTTAGTTCTAGTTCAGTTCTAGTTCAGTTCTAGTTCAATTCTAGTTCAATTCTAGTTCAGTTCTTGTTCAGTTCTACTTTAGTTCTAGTTCAGTTCTAGTTCAGTTCTAGTTCAGTTCTAGTTCAGTTCTAGTTCAGTTCTAGTTCAGTTCTAGTTCAGTTCTAGTGCAGTTCTAGTTCAGTCCTATTTCAGTTCTAGTTCTGTTCAGTTGTAGATCTGTTCAATCCTATTTTTTAGCAGACAATTTGGTTCTTTTCAGTTATATATTGTACCCAAAAAATACCCACATTTACTTCTCTAATTCGGATTGTTTCATTTCCAATAATTTATATTGCCTACTTTTAGGCTTAATAAAAAGATTTCCACTTAATTTTTTATGAAGATTTATTTGCAAAAAATATTTTATAAGATTGTTTTTTGGCTTTCGCATTATACACTTGATTTGTTTACTAAAGCTACACTACTACATAACTACAATTACCTTTTTTTTCTTTATTATAAAATAGAAATAATGTGTTTGTTGTTGTTTTTTGTATACATGTTTTACATATTAAATTATAAATAATATAATAAAATTATACATTTAAAAAAAAACTGATCAATATACACTTTAATACATAAATACATATAAATTATACTTGTTACCTTTTTGTTGTTGTTAAATTTGGATTTGATAAAAAATGAAATTTTTGTCGTATAAAAAATGCGTCAAATGATATTGAAGACAAATTGTTATAAATGAATTTAAATTGTACATAATTTATAAGCTTATTTATTATAATTTGTGGAAAATTTGTGTTTTTTTGAACATAAATAATTATGGGATTCTTTTTTAGGGGATTTTTTTCTAATGCAAATTTCAATGATTAGATGTGTATGTAGGTATGAATGAATAACTATGCGAGAATTGGTAAAAAATACTTTAAATTAATTTAATAAAATTATAAAAAATGAAATAAAATAAAAAAAAACACTACTTAATAATTTTCTAAAAAAATGGGATAGCAATGCTTAATAAGGGGCATTACTTAAACTATGATTTTCTTTTGAGACCGATCATACATAATGTAAAGAATATAACAATCCAGGCGGACATAACTAGGAAACCATTGTACACGTGAACATTGGTAATGCTCCAGCCCTTTTCTAAAATATTACGAGCCGATATCGAAGGCAAGGTAAAGGGAAAGTATACCACAATATCTTGTAAAAATTTCGGCATACCCTCTAAGGGCCACAAAAGACCTGTAATATTTTAAAAGAAAAAAAAAAATAAAATATTTCAAAAGAGCGCAAAAAAAAATTCTAAACTCAAACTTACCGCATAAAATAATCATGGGATAAAAGGCACCGGTGGCTACAAAATTTGCTTCCGTATGAGATTTACAATACACCGAGATGAGTAAACCTTTAATAAGATATTCGTTAAAGTTATTAGCGATTCATTCATAAATTATTTTGTTTATTTATTTTTCTTCTCTTTTCTTTTGGCTTTTTATTTAAATAATTATTAAACTTACCAAATAACATGCCACAAAATGAGGTCAATGTCAGTAGAAATATTAATGTAGCTGTATCGCCCTTATTATAAGTGTTAAATACTATGCCAATATACATAATCACTTCGAAACTTTGTATAACCATGATAATAAATTGTGTCAAAAGATGAGCCCATAACATTTGCATCGCCGAAACACCGGCTACTAAAGTACGATCCCATACACCATCCATACGTTCTTCTATGAATACTGCCGCTGTCATTAAAGTGGCCAAAAAGAAGACCATTCTAATAAAAATATATAATTTTATTATTAGTTAATTATTTATTTTGTTTATTTATTGATGTTTATGATAAATATTTAACTTACGTCATTACTACTCCCGGAGCTACATATTGTTGAAATTCCATTTCTTCTGAACCATAAATAGGTTCTTGCATATTTACCGGTATGGTGGCCAATGATTGAGGTAAATTACAATCTGTTAGAATTTCCTTAATGAAGGTATGATAATGTTCACGTAATTTTCTTTCCACAAAGTAAGCAATTTGACGATCTAGTAGAAATAACAAAAAGTTCATTACTAAAAATTTAATATTTCTTTAAAAATAACAATTAATTGTTGTTCTCAATATACAATTTCTTTGCCCGACGGCAATTGTTTATACACAAATTTTTCTTAATATAACATAATATTTCTTTTAAAACAATTACAGCAAATCAGAAACTGGTGCCAATTAATTTTTGTTCTCAATATATATAAACAATTTTGGCGACGGAAACTAATTTGTACAAAACAATTAATTTTTGTTCTCAATATATAATAAAACAAAAAGCATGAAACTGGACCTGATTTCAACAAAAGATATACCAATTCTGGGCCCAAATTATGGCATACGATATCGATCGAAATCTTCATTTAGAATTCGATCGGTATCGTATGCCGTAATTTGGGCCGTGTTCTAGTTCAGTTGTAGTTCAGTTCTAGTTGAGATCTAGTTCAGTTCTAGTTCAGCTCTGGTTCAGTTCTAGTTCAGTTCTAGTTCAGTTCTAGTTCAGTTTTAGTTCAGTTCTAGTTCAGTTATGGTTGAGTTCTAGTTGAGATCTAGTTCAATTCTAGTCCAGTTATACCTCAGTTTTAGTTCAGTTCTAGTTCAGTCGTAATTCAGTTCTACTTCAGTCGTAGTTCAGTTCTACTTCAGCTCTAACTCAGTTCTACTTTCGTCTTAGTTCAGTTCTAGTTGAGTTCTAGTTCAGTTCTAGTTTAGTTCTAATTCAGTTCTAGTTCAGTTCTAGTTCAATTCTAGTTCAGTTCTAGTTCAATTCTTGTTCAGTTCTAGTTCAATTCCATTAGTTTAAGATCAGACTTAGCTATTATGTTACTTCTTCATGTCTTCCTAAGCTTACCAGTCATATCAATATGTACAGCCAGTTCTGCACTATTAACAGCAGCATCATCAGCATAACGACCATCTTCCATCAAAGATTGCATAGAGGTAGAGAAATTTCTTGGAAAGAATATATAACCCAGAATATCGGTAGCTTTAGAATCACGATGAGCATCTTCTACATTATCATAGAAAACCTAAAGAAATGAAATATTTATTATGATATAGACATGGAGGAGGATATTCTTAAAAAAATTTTACCTTTTTTATATGATCAGTATCCTCTAGACTCGTAACAAAACGACATGATATCGTACTAAAATTACACGTTTCATTATGTATCGATACGGTTATCAAATCTGGATCATAGCAAGTGTCCCATTTGGTTATTTCATTACTAACAATACCTATTCTCATATTATTTGGAGTTTTACCAATGGCCATATAAAAACAGGATAATTGTATTAAAGGAAACATTAACATGAAAATAATGCCACTGTGAATAAACAAAATTTATAATTAAAATCAATTTTTAATGCGGCAATAAGGAGCATAAATATAACTTACCTCGGTTGTCTAAATAATTGTACAAAATTTTTGGTCATTAACGCTTTTATCCTGCCCTTAGTGGTAAAGAAACATTTCTTTAGATTATCATTCTCCTCGGACTGCACTACATTCTCTATCGGTGGTTTCTCGATATTCGTTTCCAAATTTGCCTTTTCAGTTGTTTGTGTTATGGTCGAAGCATCTATAACTTCGACACCATTGCATATAGCATTCGAGGCATGTTGTTGATTGGAGGGCAGTTGTGCCAATGAAGCCTCAATAACATCATTATCACCTTGTTTTTGACTCAATATAAGAAAAGCATCTTCTATAGAATTGACTTCAAATCTTATCATAATATTTTCCGGTGTATCTTCAGCCAGCAAAACACCTTTACGCATTAAACCAATCTGTGGGCGAAGTTTTTAAGGGGGGATTATGTTTATTTCTTAAAATAAGTACAGAAATTTAAAATTTTACTTACACAATTGGCTTGTTTAGCTTCTTCTATATAATGTGTCGTTATAATCACAGCCATTTTACTATTTCTGGTTGATTCTACTAAAAAATCCCAGATTCTAAGAAATTGAAAATATATTTAATATATATATAATATTTATATATATAATATTTAATTTAAAACTAAATCTGTTTTCTTTGCTTATTTCTTTTTAGGTAAATATCATCGTCATATATTATAGTATAATTTGGAAACCTCTGAGTAAGTCTGAAATATCTATTTAAAGCTCTAGAACTGAAGAACTGAACTACTAGAATAGAACTACAACTTTACTAGAATTGAACTATAACCGAACTCGAACTGAACTAAAACTGATTTAGAACTGATTTAGAACTGAACTAGAACTAAACTAGAACTAAACTAGAACTAAACTAGAACTGAACTAGAACTAACCTAGAACTGAACTAGAACTGAACTAGAACTGAACTAGAACTGAACTAGAACTGAACTAGAACTGAACTAGAACTGAACTGGAACTGAACTAGAACTGAACTAGAACTGAACTAGAACTGAACTAGAACTGAACTAGAACTGAACTAGAACTGAACTAGAACTGAACTAGAACTGAACTAGAACTGAACTAGAACTGAACTAGAACTGAACTAGAACTGAACTAGAACTGAACTAGAACTGAACTAGAACTGAACTAGAATAGAACTGAACTAGAACTGAACTAGAACTGAACCAGAACTGAACTAGAACTGAACTAGAACTGAACTAGAACTGAACTAGTACTGAACTAGAACTGAACTAGAACTGAACTAGCACTGAACTAGAACTGAACTAGAACTGAACTGAACTAGAACTAAACTAGAACTGAACTAGAACTGAACTAGAACTGAACTAGAACTGAACTAGAACTGAACTAGAACTGAACTAGAACTGAACTGAACTAGAACTGAACTAGAACTGAACTAGAACTAGAACTGAACTAGAACTGAACTAGAACTGAACTAGAACTGAACTAGAACTGAACTAGAACTGAACTAGAACTAAACTAGAACTGAACTAGAACTAAACTAGAACTGAACTAGAACTGAACTAGAACTGAACTAGAACTGAACTAGCACTGAACTAGAACTGAACTAGAACTGAACTAGAACTGAACTAGAACTGAACTAGAACTGAACTAGAACTGAACTAGAACTGAACTAGAACTGAACTAGAACTGAACTAGAACTAGAACTGAACTAGAACTGAACTAGAACTGAACTAGAACTGAACTGGAACTGAACTAGAACTGAACTAGAACTGAACTAGAACTGAACTAGAACTGAACTAGAACTGAACTAGAACCGATCTGGAACTGAACTAGAGTCGAACTTTTTATTTCAATACTCACTTCTCTCTCAACATTGGATCCAAGCCTACTGTAGGCTCATCCAATATCAACAATTCCGGATCATGTATCATGGCACAGGCGAACGATACACGTCTCTGTTGACCACCACTACATTTCTTAACCAGTTGCTTAGCGGGTGGCAGCTGTAAAAGATCACGTAAAATTTTAAATTTTTCGCGGATCTTCTCATCTCTCATGCCATAAATACGACCAAAATAATAAACTGTCTCCTTAACGGTCATTTCCTCCACCAAAGCAATTTCCTAGAAAAAGGAAAACATGATTATTTGGTCAATAAAATACTAATGATCACGAAAAGCTTACCTGAGGCATATAGCCA
>NW_023995763.1:0-76224 GCF_015586225.1 Lucilia sericata | reverse complement strand
GTTAAATATTCGAACGATGTGACCATAACATTAAAACTAAACTTTATAGATTTCTAAAATTAAAAAGTTGAAAAAAGGCCCACATAATAGACATCTTCAAAATAAATATTGTTTATTAAATACACAAACAAAAGACTAAAGACACACGCATTTATTACCAAAAAAAATTACAGACTTCAAACTCTTAACAAGATCGAATTAATCAAATTAAATGAATCTGAATAGAAATAAACCACAAAAAAATAAACCAATTTAAATTGTGCTAAACCCCAAAACAAAAGATTTATTAAAGATTCTTTACTATTTAATTAACAAAAAGAACCCACATAAAATCAAATCGAATAAAAAAGTAAGTACCCTACCCTATTTATCTCTTCACAGCAACCAAAAATAACCTTCATATACATTGACAATATGATTAAACTATAAAATTTCAATCAATATCAAAACCCTTCCATTTACAGCTAGTTTTAAGAACAACTTTCATTACTTTAACCCAAAAAAAAAACCGCAAACAATAAAAGAAACCTTCAAAGTTCTGAAGGGCCTCTAGTTAAAAGAATTATTTTTACAATAAATTCATAATTTTTCAATAAAAAACAACTAACTGGCCTATATACACAAATGTATGGACTATGGTAAACTATAAAAATTTAATACCTTATGAAAAGAATATTTTATGAAAATAATAATTCAATAATATAATAAAAGAAGAAGACAAAAACCAATTACTTGACAGTTTCTTTGTGTTTGTGATTTGTCATTTTTTTTTTCTTGTATTTGAGTTTTGTATTTTGATGATAATTTTTACGGAACTAATGTTGTAAACAAAAGAATAATGATCGATAAATGTTTTATTTGGAGACACCATCTGTCGTGTTTAGTTTTGGTAGCATAATGGTAAATAATAGGCTATTGTAGCAGAGTAGGGTGTAGGTTAGACTTGTTTAAGAGGGGGAGATAAGTTGGGGAAAAATTTACACTTCATAAAAGAGAAAAAAATAAATTTGATTATCTGGTGATTGATTTATTTAACAAACAAAACTTGGTTCTAATTTTATTTTTTATTGAAAAATTTTTATAAAAAAAAACTTTCTGAATTTTTTTACTAAAGTCTTAATAAAAGCTTTTCACCAAGAAGTATTTATCTATACATTTGAACATTTTCATTATGTTTATATTACCCTACACCACTTTAGTGGGGGAGGGTATATTGGATTTGTGCTGATGTTTGTAACATACAAAAATATTCGTCCCTAGACCCACCTTAAAGTATACCAATCGGCTTAGAATCGTTTTCTGAGTCGATTAAGCTATGTCCGTCCGTCCGTCCGTCCGTCCGTCTGGCTGGCTGGCTGGCTGGCTGTCCATGTAAACCTTGTGCGCAAGGTACAGGTCGCAATTTTCAAGATAATTGGATGAAATTTGGCACGCACGTTTTTATTTGACCTAAGGACGAAGCCTATTGAAAATGGTTTTAAAATCGGTCCATTATTTCACCTAGCCCCCATAGAACAGAACCCCCCGAAAAGGGCTTCTGAGCTCATAATTATGTTAAATATACAGATATATCGGTAAAATACGGCACAACCTAAGTTTTATAGAAGTCTTGATGACCCTGCCAAATTTCATTAAGATCGGGCCACATTTGACCCTTGCTCCCATACAAAGTCCCCTTCAGAAAATTACTTGAATGTCCCAAATTAGCTTCTAAACACAAATATAGCGATGAAATTCAGCACAATAAAATATTATGTCAATATAAATATATTCACAAATTTTATCGGGCTTGGTCCATATTTGCCCCTAGCCCCCATATAAAGCCTCTTTCAGAAAATTAGTTTTTCATCCATAAATTGCTTTAAATGTATCGGAACAAGGGAATATTGAAGATAAATGCTTTATTATGAAAAATAAATCACATTTAATATTCATAACTGGTGTAGGGTATCATATGGTCGGCCCCGCCCCGACTATAATTTCTTACTTGTTTTTTGTTGACAACATTCATCACAAACATTTCTCTTCGACATTTTCGCCAAAAAAGCTTTGCAAGAAAGCTTTTCTCCAAAAAGAGCTTTTGCTATAGACATTTTTTCTTAAATCCACAAACAACTTTTTTATTTAAATATTTTTTTGTCTTATGTTTTCCAAAGTTTTTAACAAAACTTTATTTTAAATGAAAAAAAGCTTTCTACCAAGAAAAATTTTTCTTCAAAAACGAGCTTTTGCAACAACATTTCTTTTATTTTTTGAAACTTTTTCATCTAAAACAGCTTTTTGCCAACAAAACTTTACTACAAAATAGTTTTTTACAAAAAATAATTAAGAAACATTTTCCTACAAAAGTAGCTTTTTCATCAATAAAAAAATTTATGTCCACTGTAAACACTTGCTATTAGTTTTTTTTTTTTTTAACAAAAACGCTTTCATTCAAAAAAAAGAGCTTTTGTAACAACATTCATCATAAATTCTATTCTCTTTTTTCAAAAAAGAGCGGAAGTTTCCTTCAAAAAGTAGCTTTCGCAACAAACACATCTTTTTCTATTAAACTCATAATATAATTTTTCATTTTAAACAATTGTTTGTTAAAGACAACTTTCAAAAACATCATTTTTTTTAAACATAATTAATAATTATTTTTAGAAAACTTTTTACTAAAATTATCGACGAATGCAAATTCTCTAGCAAAACATTTTTTTAAATTTATTATCACCATAAATAGTAAAAGTAACCCAAAAAAACTTTCTAATAAGAAAAGCTTTTTCATCGAATGTTTTTTTACAAAAAAAAAAAAGAAAACCCATTTTCTTCAAAATAAAAGAGCTTTTGCAACAAACTTTTGATTGCAAGCAGATTTTCTTCAAACAAACCCTAAGAATTGAGCTTTTGCTGCAAACATTTAATTTAAATCTGTTTTATTCACCATATAATTTATATACTTATTTTTCAAAAAGTTTTCTCTTTCTCAGAACATTTTTTTTAATGAATGTAAATTTCAATCAAGAAAAGCTTTTAAGATTTTACTTAAAGCGTTATTGTTGTTTAAATGCTTTTCTTACCAATATCAAAATTAAAAAGCTAATTTTTCCACTAAAAAGCTGTTTTTACTTAAAAAAATTCAAAAAGCTTTTCAGGCAAAAAAGTTTTATTAAGCTTTTACCAAAATGCTGTTAACTTAAAGTTTTTCACTACTTTTTGCTTAAAAGCTTTTCCACCAAGATAATTTATCAAAAATATTATTTATTTAATAAAAGCTCATTTTTATTTAAAAAGACGTTCACTTTTTGTAAAAAAAGCTTTCGAACAAATTTCTTCGCACCCATTTTATCTTAAAATTTGTATTTTTTCCAATTCAAAAAGCTTTTCGGCCAAAAAGTTTTTTAAAATCTTTTTACCAAAATGCTGTTAACTTAAAGTTTTTTGCTTAGTTTGTGTTTAAAAGCTTTCCAACTAAAGATAATTTACCAAAAAGATTTTTATTTAATAAAAGCTAATATTTACTACAAAAAATGCTCAATTTTATTAAAAAATAACTTTTCACTTTTTATAAAAAAGCTTTCGGACAAATAACTTGACACCCATTTTAACTTTCAAAAGCTTTTCGGTCAAAAAGTTTTTTTTAAATCTTTTTACCAAAATGTTGTTAAGTTAAAATTTCTTACTAGTTTGAGTTTAAAAGCTTTCCAACTAAAGATAATTTATGAAAAATATTTTTTATTTAATAAAAGCTCAATTTTACTACAAAAAAAACTTTTCACTTTTTTTAAAAAGAAGCTTTCGAACAAATACTTGGCATCCATTTTAATTTAAAGTTTGTATTTTTTCGGATTCAAAAAGCTTTTCGGTCAAAAAAGTTCTATTAAAAGCTTTTTACCAAAGTGCTGTTAACTTGAAGTTTCTCACTAGTTTCTGTTTTAAAAGCTTTCCCACCAAATATTATTTATCACAAATGTTCTCTAGTTAGTAAAAGCTCATTTTTACTACAAAAAAACTTTTCACTTTTTCTAAAAAAAGCTTTCGAACAAATACTTAGCACCCCATTTTTACTTAAGATTTGTATCGCGTCTCTGATATTCTGATATAATTTCGACGAAAGATATAATTTCGATGTTAGATAAATTGTTTCAGCGTTTTACCGTCCTCATGGCTAATACTTTATATAAATTTATAAATTTATATAAAAGCTAATAACAACATCATTTTTAATTAATTTTTTTATAATAATTTTTTTTCGATTTATTTTTATTAAGTAGTATTAACAATTACAAAATACAAAAACATATACATTTAAACCTAAACATGTGATAAATTCCTTTTTTTCGTCTTCTTCATCCTCGAGAGAATTTTCAAAAAGCCAAATTCTAAAAAAAAAAATTGTTCTAATACTCAGTCTTCACTTCAGTTCAATAACTGAATTATTTTAGAAGAAAAATTTTGCAGCGGGAGCCTCATAGTGATAACCATCTTCCTGCAAAGTTTCGGGAACAGGTTCAGGCTCTGGTTCGAGGGGAGCAAGCATCATATGAGGGAATGGGTATTTTGAAAGTGGGTTTGGGAGCGGGAGGCAATACTCAGGAGCAGGAGGCAAGTAAGTAGGTTGTGGTGGTGGTGGAGGAGGAGGTGGTAAGTAAGTGGGTTTGGGTGTTTCAGGACGTGGTGTGGTAGTAGTGGTAGTGTTGTGGTGGTTACAGGTTTAGGTGGCAAATAAGTGGGTTTTGGTGGTGGTGGAGGAGGCAAGTAGGTGGGTTGTGGAGATGGTGGTGGTGGAGGAGGAAGGTAGGTGGGTGCTGGTGTAGCTTTAGTAGTGGTTGTTGTTGGTTTAGGTGTAGTGGTAGTAGTGGTGGTAGTTGTAGTTGTTGTGGTAGTTGTGGGAGGAGGCAAGTATGTGGGCACTGGCTTGGGGGGCAAGTAAGTGGGCTTTGGTGTTTCAGGAGGCAAGTAAGTAGGCTTGGGTGTCTCTGGCGGCAAGTAGGTGGGTTTGGGCAATTCTAATGGTTGTTCTGGCTTGGGATAATCATAGCCATATCCATGAGCTGACGCCTCTTCATGAGGATAATCATAACCATAACCATGAGCCGATTCCTCTTCATGATGATGTTCGTGATGTTCATGATGTTCGTGATGAGGATAACCATAACCCTGATCAAGTTCGTTATTAAAAGATGTGACACATCAGCAGCCACTAAGGCGGCACTTGCCAACAAGACCAGCATCAATTTCTAAAAATAAAGTGTATAAATTTAATTAATTTAATTTTATTTCTTTCTAAAGACATTTCTTTTAAAATTCTTACCATTATGATGTTTTTAATTTATCTCTCCCTCTAGTTAAATTAACACTAATAAAACAACTACTTTAGTCTTGGACTGTTAAAATCAAAATGATATCTGTTGTTGAGTGAATATTGTTATTTATAGTTCATACACACTTTGAACACAATTTTTAAATATGTTCTTTTTTTTTGCTGCTGTTAATTCTCTAGTTTAAACTTTTTTCTATAATATTTTAAGAAGAAAAAAAAAATAAAACAATAACAAGGCTGCTGTGAGTGTAGCGACTAGACCATACCATTTTCGAACAGTTTGAAAAAAAAAAGTAAATAAATAATATTTACTCACATCATATAATTTCATAAATACAAATACAACAGGTCTTCTGCATGTGTGTTTTTTAGTTATTTATGTTTATAACTAAAAGACACTTAATATTATTGTTGAAAAAAAAGTAAACCTGGCTAATAAGCTTGTTTACAGTTTGCTACAATTTTTAATTAAAACTCAACCCATATCTATTTTTGCGGTTGAAGAATTTTTTATTTTGATGCTCAGAATCACAATTTTTTTCATTTTAACAAGAATTAAAATTTAATTCGATTACTATTTTTTTCTTGCTACATAAATAATTGTTATGTAAATTTTAGGGGTCAATATAATATTAGGGGGTAAGCGGAAATTTTTGGAATTTTACAAATAGCTTAAAATATTCAAATGACTAACTAATTAACTACTAACTAACTAACTAACTACCTAACTAACTAACTAACTAACTAACTAACTAACTAACTCTAACTAACTAACTACTAACTAACTAACTAACTAACTACAACTAACTAACTAACTAACTAACTAACTACTAACTAACTAACTAACTAACTACTAACTAACTAACTAACTAACTAACTAACTAACTACTAACTAACTACTAACTAACTAACTAACTACTAACTAACTACTAACTAACTACTACTAACTAACTAACTAACTAACTAACTAACTAACACTAACTAACTAACTAACTACTAACTAACTAACTACTAACTAACTAACTAACTACTAACTAAACTAACTAACTAACTAACTAACTAACTAACTAACTAACTACTACTAACTAACTAACTAACTACTACTAACTACTAACTAACTACTAACTAACTAACTAACTACTAACTAACTAACTAACTAACTAACTAACTAACTAACTACCTAACTAACTAACTACCTAACTAACTAACTAACTAACTAACTAACTAACTAACTAACTACCTAACTAACTAACTACTAACTAACTAACTAACTAACTAACTAACTAACTAACTACTAACTAACTAACTACTAACTAACTAACTAACTAACTAACTAACTAACTAACTAACTAACTAACTACTAACTACTAACTAACTAACTAACTAACTAACTACTAACTAACTAACTAACTAACTAACTAACTAACTAACTACTAACTAACTAACTAACACTAACTACTAACTAACTAACTAACTAACTACTAACTAACTAACTAACTAACTAACTAACTAACTACTAACTAACTAACTAACTAACTAACTAACTAACTAACTAACTACTAACTAACTAACTAACTAACTAACTACTAACTACTAACTATAACTAACTACTAACTAACTAACTAACTAACTAACTAACTAACTAACTAACTAACTAACTAACTAACTAACTAACTAACGAACTAACTAACTAACAACTAACTACTACTAACGAACTAACTAACTGAACTAAACTAACTCACTAACGAACTAACTAACTAACTAACTAACTAACTTACTAACTAACTAACTAACTAACTAACTAACTACTACCTAACTAACTAACTAACTAATCAACCAACCAACCAACTAACTAACTATCTAACTAACTAACTAACTTAATAACTAATTAACTGTTAAAACAATCCAGCTTATAATAAGATCAACTGGAGCTTAAGAAACTCCCCTAGGAAACCAAGGGTTTAAGCTAAGTTTCAGTTAAACATCGAGTGATAATTTTTTAAATAAAGTATTTGTTTTCCATACTTCAGAAGCATTTTAATAATTTGTTGACAAAAAGAAAATTTTCTAAAAGAGGTGTTATATGGCAGGCAGGGGGTTAATATGGTTCTATCTTTATAAATTTTGGTAGACGGATTTACGTCTACATCAGTTATTTATGCAGAATATCATCGTGGTATTAGTGTTTATAAGTGAATTTTTACCATCAAGTCATTTCTGAAGGGGACTTTGTATGGGGCATAGGGTCAAATGAGGCCTGATCAGTAGTATCATTAAGACTTATATAAATCTAAGTTTTGCAGATTTTTGAAGTGATACAAGAACATTTAACATATTTACGAACTCAAAAGACCTGTTCGGGTGGTACGGTTGTATGGTCTTCGTCCTTGGGTCAGAAGAAGAGTATGTGCCAAATTTTATTAAATTATCTTGAAAATTGCCTGTAGAGTGCGAACATGGGCACACAGACGGGCGGACATAACTTAATCGACTCAGAAAGTTATTCTAAGCCGATTGGTATACTTTAAACATCATCACAAACGCAAAATACCCTCCCCACTATAGTGTTGTAGGGTATAATTAGGATTTTAAAATTATTGATGGTTGTTTGCATAATGGATTATGTACCTTATTTCGACGAAAGCTGGAGAAAGTGTTCCAACGATTCACGGTTATTCTATATTAGTTTTATTGTACAGTTGAGCCCATAGAAGAATACATTAACACCATATATGACCGAGTTCATATAATCTACAGAAATTGTCGAGAAATGTGAGATATTGATCTTGGAGATCTACGAAGAAAACCCCTTAAACAGAATATACTGTCATGTTCTTCATCAAAACACTAGTTCCCTGGTGGAAGTCCGTGTCATCACGATTAGATGCGATATTACGCCACCAGATGTTAACACATTTAGTACAGTAAAAGATCCATAACCGATTTTAATAGGTAATGAAAGAAAGAATGAATGTATTTATTATTAATGGAAGGAAGCTTGAGGAAGTTCACCTGACGAATTTTTTATATACCAAATTAATATTTTTGCTCTTAACTATAGAGCATTTTAAATTCGTTCATTACACAATACTTTCTTATTTTTGAAATAAATATAAATGATGCGTAAATGAATTAGTTTAAATTAAATACATATATGTATGTATTTAATACAAATAAATAAAAAAATGATGACAAAATCGAAAGCAATCAAATCTAATTAATTATTGGACAAAATGTGGAAACAATCACTTTTAAAATTTGACATCATATACAAGTTAGAACAAGTTAACAGATGTAGTTGAGTTTTTTAAACTTTAAAAAAAAAAATAGATCAATTCTAAAATTAACTTAATGAGTGAAAAGTTAGCAGAGAAATTTAAAAAAAATGTAAGTTAATGAAGGATTTTTTTTGTAATTAAAGTATAAATATAAATATATTGGATTAAATGAACTTTTGATTAGTGTTCTATTATCTTTTATATCTATAGCTTTCATACTCGTGTTTAATTCTATGAAAGTTAGTTATCATTTGTATTCTGGTTCATTTTTTGTCAATTGAAGGTGTGTTTTTTTACTGTTTTAATTTTGTGTGATAAAAATCTATTTAATTATGTTTATATGTTAATAATTTACGAATAATTATAAAAAGTTTTAAATTGTAAACATAACAAGTTTTTATGGCAGCTGCACCTGGGACCTATACGCCACCCTCTCTCTATTTATGTTTGAGTAAGTGATTAATAAGTTTAAGAATTAAGTGCTTTTTTAGTTCCTTTACGATTCTAATCCATGAATATACTTTCCAAAAAGTTTAATGAGCAATAATAGTACTTTTAAAAATAGTAGTAGAAAAAGTACTTTTTTATTTTATGGACAAATTTTGTGTTTTTATTATAAATATACTGAATATATGAAAATATGTTTTTTAAATAAAAGTGCTAAAAACAACAGCCGGAAAAATAGTAGCAAAAAAAGTACTTTTTTATATTCTAAAAAAAATTATTGAAAACTTATTTTAATTTTCTTTCTGTTAATGATTTCATTGAAAAAGCAAAAAAAAATTAATTAAATGAAAGCACTAAATAGTACTGGAAAAAATAATAGTAAAATACTTTTTTTATTATATCATATTTATGTGTTTTTGAAAATTAGACGTTTTTTGGCTGTAAAATACTATAAAACAATAAATGTTATAGATTGTATTAAAATAGCACAAAGAAAAATGGTAGTAGAAAAAAATACTTTTTTATATAAAAAAATACTCTTTTTTAGAAAAACCATACATTTGGGATAAAAATGTATTTTCTTTTTTGCGAAAAGTACCATTTTTAAAAAGCAAAATTTTAAAAATAGTAGTAGAAAAAGTACTTTTTTTATTTTGTGGAAAAATTTCGTGTTTTTTTTTGAAAATAGTATGTTTTTTAAAAAAAAGTACTAAAAATAGCACGCGGAAAAATAGTAGTAGAAAAAGTACTTTTTTATATTATTACAAAATTAATTTAAAAAATATTTTTTACTTATTTCTGTTAATGATTTTATTAAAAACAAAGTTTTTTAACTAAATAGTACTAATATAGTATTTGAAAAAAATAGTAGTAGAAAAACTACTTTTTTCAAAATTAGAAAAATATGTGTTTTTGCCTAAAAATTTAAATTGAAAATTAAAAGTAACAAAATTGTTTGTTAAAAAAAAATAGTAGTAGAAAACTAAAGGTATTAATATATCACATATCAAATAGTAGTAGTAACAGTACTATTTTTATTTTTACAAAATTTCACCTTTTTAAATAAAAATAAACATTTGGGATAAAAATAATAAATGGTTTTTACTTAAAAGTACCAAAGTATATTTAAAAATAGTAGTAAAAAAGTACTATTTTCTTTTTAAGGAAAATTTGGGGTTTTTGGCTGAAAAATATTATAAAACAATAAATGTTATAGATAGAGGCCTGAGTGTATTAAAAATAGCCAATTGAAAAAAAGTACTAGAAAAAGTACTTTTTTATATTTTAAAAAATTTACTCTTTCCGAAGAAAAACATACATTTTAAATAAAAATTTAAGCCTTTTAGCGTAAAGTATCAAGAAATAGACATTAATAAATAGTAGTAGAAAAGTACTTTCTTCTCTTTAAGCCAAATTTGTTATTTTTGGATGAAAAATAAAATAAAAGAACAAATTTAATTTGAAAGGCCCTGAATGTGTTTAAAATATACATATGTGCTATTTTAGTAGTAGCAGAAAAAATTGAAAAATAGTAGTAGAAAAGTACTTTATTCTTTTTAAGCCAAATTTGCTGGTTTTGGGTGAAAATAAAATAAAAGAAACAATTTTAGTTGAAAAGTCCTGAATGTATTAAAAATAGCACATAGGAAAATAGTAGTAGATAAAGTACTTTTTATGATATGATAAAAATTACTCTTTTTGAAGAAAAACATACATTTGAGATAAAAATTATTTTTTTTTTTTTTTGCGAAAAGTACCATAAAAATTGACATTGAAAAATAGTAGTATAAAAGTACTTTATTCTTTTTAAACCAAATTTGCTGTTTTTGGATGGAAATAAAATAAAAGAAACAATTTTAGTTGAAAAGACCTGAAAGTATTAAAAATAGCACATAGGAAAATAGTAGTAGAAAAAGTACTTTTTTTATGATATGATAAAATTGCCTCTTTTCTATTAAAACAAAGAATATAAATAAAAATAATAAATAATTTTTGCTTAAAAGTAACAAAAAAGGACTTTGGAAAATAGTAGTAGAATAGTACTTTTTTAGTTTTAAACTAAATTATGTGTTTTTTTTTAGGTGAAATATAATATAAAACGATTAATTTTATAGATTAGGGCCTGAAAGTATTAAAAACTTACATAGAAAATAGTAGTAGAAAAAGTACTTATATTCTTTTTTTTAAGGAAAACATATGTATATTTGGGATAAAAAAAAACATTGAGAAAAAGTAGTAGAAAAATACATTCTTCTTTTTAAGACAAGATTTTGAGTGAAAAAGCACATAGAAAAATAGTAGTAAAAAGTACTTTTTCATATTTTTTTAAAAAATCACATAAGAAAATGTTATAGAAAAAGTACGTTTTATATTTCAACCAATTTTTCTTTTGCTGAAGAGTTCAAAAGAAACCTAGAACAAATAGTAGTTAAAAAAGTACTTTTTTATATTTAGATAAACTTTTCTTTTGTAAATCAAAACAAAGATTTTGGGGTAAAAATAACATAAATTTTATGCTTAAAAGTACCAAAAAAAGTAGTAAAAAGTACTTTTTTCATTTTAAGCAAAATATCGCTAAAAATAAGGATTAAGAACATTTTATAGTTAATGATCTTTTTATTAAGATCATCATAGCATTTAGTACTTTTGATTGTGTTTTGTTTACTCATTATCTTTTTAACTAATCTGTCTAGAAGGTCTTTTTCCAATGCCTGTCATAACTACAGATTTATTGTTACACAAATTTTTATAATAAAAATTTTACAACAAAATCTCTCAACTGTCATACTTGTTAACATTAAAAATCGCCTATTTAATGAACAATAAATAAATAATATAATAAAAATATCACTAAGCACGTTCGCGGATGTAATCGTAAAAATAAATATTAAATATCTCCCTTAAGATGCAACGATGCTTCATTTAATGTTTAACAAAATGTTCAAAAGCTAAATCAAGTGTTAATAAAAACTGATAAGATTTTTTTAAATACAAAATTGCTACAAAAAGCTACAAAATGAGAAATCATAAATTCCTTAAAATTCATTTTAATACCATCACCTGTCCATTTTATTTTCAACAACACCTAATATTTTAACACTTAACGGTCATTGCACTTGTCAGTTGGTATTTGCTAAAAAAAATATTTAAAATCCACTGGATAGACAGACAGTTATGCAGACAAAACCCACCACCACCACCATCAACTCTAATAGATCATGTTTTATTAACTTAAATTATCATCTTTGTATCGCCTCTTAGTTATTGTTTATATTCATATTTAATATTTCTTTTTAAATTTTATTGTTTTTTTTTTTTGTTTGTTGCTGTTTCTTATAAATAACCCTTGTATTTTGAAATGTTTAAGTAATATTTCCGTTTTAGTTTTTTTTTGCTTATTTCTTTATTGTTTATTAAACATTATTTTTGTGTGTTTGGCAGTATTAAAAGTTTAGTTCCGTTCTGTTAATATTTCATAATTTTTTTATAATAAAAATATTTATAACAATAATAAACACAAATGTCTTGTGAAAAGTCAGAGGCGCAGTTCAAGGAAATTTTGGGGAAGAAAGAGATTTTCACTCAAATTGAAATAGATTTTCAATCCGTTCCAAAAAAATCCGTTCAAATTAGTTAGTTAGTTAGGTAGTTAGTTAGTTAGTTAGTTAGTTAGTTAGTTAGTTAGTTAGTTAGTTAGTTAGTAGTTAGATAGTTAGTTAGTTAGTAGTTAGTTAGTTAGTTAGTTAGTTAGTTAGTTAGTTAGTTAGTTAGTTAGTTAGTTAGTTAGTTAGTTAGTTAGTTAGTTAGTTAGTTAGTTAGTTAGTTAGTTAGTTAGTTAGTTAGTTAGTTAGTTAGTTAGTAGTTAGTTAGTTAGTTAGTTAGTTAGTTAGTTAGTTAGTTAGTTAGTTAGTTAGTTAGTTAGTTAGTTAGTTAGTTAGTTAGTTAGTTATTAGTTAGTTAGTTAGTTAGTTAGTTAGTTAGTTAGTTAGTTAGTTAGTTAGTTAGTTAGTAGTTAGTTAGTTAGTTAGTTAGTTAGTTAGTTAGTTAGTTAGTTAGTTAGTTAGTTAGTTAGGTTAGTTAGTTAGTTAGTTAGTTAGTTAGTTAGTTAGTTAGTTAGTTAGTTAGTTAGTTAGTTAGTTAGTTAGTTAGTTAGTTAGTTAGTTAGTAGTTAGTTAGTTAGTTAGTTAGTTAGTTAGTTAGTTAGTTAGTTAGTAGTTAGTTAGTTAGTTAGTTAGTTAGTAGTTAGTTAGTTAGTTAGTTAGTTAGTTAGTAGTTAGTTAGTTAGTTAGTTAGTTAGTAGTTAGTTAGTTAGTTAGTTAGTTAGTTAGTTAGTTAGTTAGTTAGTTAGTTAGTTAGTAGTTAGTTAGTTAGTTAGTTAGTTAGTTAGTTAGTTAGTTAGTAGTTAGTTAGTTAGTTAGTAGTTAGTTAGTTAGTTAGTAGTTAGTTAGTTAGTTAGTTAGTTAGTTAGTTAGTTAGTTAGTTAGTTAGTTAGTTAGTTAGTTAGTAGTTAGTAGTTAGTTAGTTAGTTAGTTAGTTAGTAGTTAGTTAGTTAGTTAGTTAGTAGTTAGTTAGTTAGTTAGTTAGTTAGTTAGTTAGTTAGTTAGTTAGTTAGTTAGTTAGTTAGTTAGTTAGTTAGTTAGTTAGTTAGTTAGTTAGTTAGTTAGTTAGTTAGTTAGTTAGTTAGTTAGTTAGTTAGTTAGTTAGTTAGTTAGTTAGTTAGTTAGTTAGTTAGTTAGTTAGTTAGTTAGTTAGTTAGTTAGTTAGTTAGTTAGTTAGTTAGTTAGTTAGTTAGTTAGTTAGTTAGTTAGTTAGTTAGTTAGTAGTTAGTTAGTTAGTAGTTAGTTAGTTAGTTAGTTAGTTAGTTAGTTAGTTAGTTAGTTAGTTAGTTAGTTAGTTAGTTAGTTAGTTAGTTAGTTAGTTAGTTAGTTAGTTAGTTAGTTAGTTAGTAGTTAGTTAGTTAGTTAGTTAGTTAGTTAGTTAGTTAGTTAGTTAGTTAGTAGTTAGTTAGTTAGTTAGTTAGTTAGTTAGTTAGTTAGTTAGTTAGTTAGTTAGTTAGTAGTTAGTTAGTTAGTTAGTTAGTTAGTTAGTTAGTTAGTTAGTTAGTTAGTTAGTTAGTTAGTTAGTTAGTTAGTTAGTTAGTTAGTTAGTTAGTTAGTTAGTTAGTTAGTTAGTTAGTAGTTAGTTAGTTAGTTAGTTAGTTAGTTAGTTAGTTAGTTAGTTAGTTAGTTAGTTAGTTAGTTAGTTAGTTAGTTAGTTAGTTAGTTAGTTAGTTAGTTAGTTAGTTAGTTAGTTAGTTAGTTAGTTAGTTAGTTAGTTAGTTAGTTAGTAGTTAGTTAGTTAGTTAGTAGTTAGTTAGTTAGTTAGTTAGTTAGTTAGTTAGTTAGTTAGTTAATGAGGGAATCGAACTCACGATTCCCTTCTGAGGAGCACGAATACTAACCACTAACCTACTTGAGGCCTGGCTACCAACGTTACTAAAAAATGTATTAAAATATAGTAGTAAAAAGGTACTTTTCTCTCTTTGAGCTAAATAGTAGTAAAAACGTACTATCATCCTTTTAAGCACTTCCTTCCTTTTAATCAAATATTAAGGGGTGAGAACGAAAAGCCATTATTCTTGTTGTTGTCAAAATCATTCAACAATTTTGTTGTGGGACTTTAACCGATCATTTGAAGTTAACTTAGTAAAAAACCAGATCTGCTTTTCCAACATTTTCATAAACGTTATCATTTCCAGTAAAAAATTTAATCTGTACCGCATTTCTTAAAAAATTAAAATAAATTGTTTTAAAATCTTCTTAAAATAGAAACAAAATTCTGTTGCTATTTGAAAGGAATGTTGGTAAAACCAATTTTAATATTCATACTTGTTTAAGAAACCATTAAATTTAATGGTCAATATACTCACAAGAATAGAAAGGGAGAAAGGAAGTCTATAGACGGTAAATTAAAAAACCAAAGAAGACTTTGTTGTTTATAAAAAATGAAAGAAGATCAGTGTTCTTAAACAATAAAGGAAATTAATACTTAAAATTTTAATAGATATAATAGCAAACATTAAAACCGTCATTTTGGCACGAGCTTTATGAAATATAATAAATGATTATTATTTATGTATATTAAGGCGGATTTATTTTGGCAGAATCTTAAATTAAATTAAAATTCGCAACACCCCTGTTTATTTTATTAAATCGACTGCTATTTTGAAATATATAATTCTATCTTATCTTTTTTGGCATTTTATTTATTATAAATATGGCTCTATGATAGCAAATCATCATTAATCACTAAAAATAACACTAAATTTATTCACACAAACAAATCATCAAAAACATAAAAAAATCACATAAAATTAAATTAAAACAAAACCTTTCGAATGGGGAGAAAAAACACATAAAAAAGAAAAAAAGAATAATTTAATTATAATAAAATAAATTTTAAAAACTATTTAAAAAACATAAGAACAGATTTAGTTATAGTATTAGCAAAACAGCCTATATGAAAAACTAGAAAGAGTGTTATGTTCGGCTGTGCCGTATCTAATATACCCTGCAGCGTTATGTATTTAAAAAAAATATATTTTTCATTTTAAATTTAAAAATTTTTGAATTTTAAAAAAGGAAATTTTTAACTGTGACAAATCATGTGCATAAAAAAAATTTTGTATAGAAAACTATAGTCTAGATTATAAACTATAGCATACTCTATAGACTACACTTTAGTCTAGACTAAAGACTAAATAAACTACATTCGATAGACTCAACAATAGTCTTCAATAAAGACTCAAATATAGGCTAGATTATGGACTAAACTATTGTCTTGATTATAGAATAAACTATAGCCTAGACTATAGACTGAAATGAAGTCTTGACTATAGACTAAACTTTAGCCTAGACTATAGAAAAAACTATAGCTAAGACTATGTGCTAAACTATAGGCTATATGATGAAGTCTAGACTACAGCCTAGACTATAGCCTAGACTATAGAATAAACTATAGCCTAGACTACAGTCTAAACTATAGCCAAAACTTTAGAATAAACTATAGACTAGACTATAGTTTAAAATATAGTCTAGACTATAGACCACAGACCATAGCCTAAACCAAAGACTAAACTATAGACAAACTATAGCATAGACTATAGACTAAACTATAGCTTAGACAATAGACTAACATGTGGCCAGAATAAAGACTAAACTGTAGTATAGACTATAGACTAAACTGTATTCTAGACTACAGACTAAACTATAGCCTAGAGTATAGACTAAACTATAGTCTAGACAATAGACTATACTGTAGTCCAAACAATAGACTAAACTATAGACTAGACTAAATACTATAGACAAACTATAGGTTAGAATATAGACTAATCCATAGCCTAGGCTATAGACTATGCTGTAGTCCATAGCATAGACTAAACATCGACGATAGACTATACTATAGTCTAGACTATAGACTTAACTAAACTATAGCCTAGACTAAAGACTAACCAGTTGTCTAGGCTATAGACTAAAATATAGACTAAATTATAGCCTACACTATAGACTAAACTATAGTCTAGACTATAGACTATACTGTAGTCCACACCATAGACTAAAGTCTAAACTATAGACTAACTATAGCCAAAATAAAGACTAAAATATATTCTAGACTATAGACTTAACTGTAGTCCAGACTATAGACTGTTCTAAAGTCTAGACTATACAAAACTATAGCCTAGTCTAAAGACTAACCTGTGGTCTACAATATAGACTAAAACATTGACTAAACTATAGCCTAGACTACAGATTAAACTATAGGCTAGACTATATACTAAACTGTAGCCTGGGCTATAGACTAAACTATAGTCTAGACTATAGCATAGACTATAGACTAATCTATAGTCTAAACTATAGACTGAACTATAGATCATAGTCTAAAATATAGCCTAGATTGTGGACTAAACCATAGCCAAGGCTATAGATTAAACTATAGCCAATACTATGGACTAAACTATAGCCTAGAATATAGACTAAAATGTAGACAATACTAAACTAAACTGTACACAGTGGTATAGGAAAAAAAAAAGAGGGAAATAATTCGGTAACTTCTAAACGGTTAATCCGATTTTAATGAAATTTGGTATGCACAAAGAGGAGGTGTTGTCGAGTTTAGGTTTTGAATTTGTAACTTATAGGCCAACCAGGGGCCCGGCGGGGGGTCCACAAATTAGGACACCTCGGCTATGTTAAATTTTTAAAACGATCCTATTTCTTCATTTGAGTTCCGATTTAAAAAAAATTTCGTATATAGAATCTCCTCATCGAGCACTATAAAAAATGTCGTCGTAGCAGTAAATTATCTCTTATAGTTTAGAAGATATTCGCATTTGAATATTAAAATTTTAAAATTTTTACCGTCCTTACTTTAGTTTTTTTGATAATAGCAGGTCCAAATATTTCCGATTTTCGCCATTTTTTTTTATTTGCTTAACAACAAGTTTATATACCAAGCAGTGAAAGAATTATGTAAAAATCATGACTGAGTCCAAAGTTATAGGCATTTAAATTTAAAAAATTAAAAAAAGGCGATTTTTTGTCATTTTTTTGGGAAAAAAGTATCTTTTTCTTTTTAAGTTATCTAAAAAGTTTCTAAGAAGATGTATATAGAATTTATACTTTTTGGAAAGCTGACTTTACATAAAATACGATAAATGAAACAAAACCTAAAAATTTTTGATACCGAGGGGACCAGGTCCATCCAAAAAAACCCTATTTTTTATGGAAAATTAAATTTTGAGCAAAAATTCTCAAATCGCATAGTCGATATCAAATTATAGTGACCTGTTTTATATGACCCAATAAGTTCTTAATCATTTTGTAACGGGTTTCGATAACCCCGCCCCTGGTATGGATATAATAGGCAAAAAACCAAAAAATCCCATTTTTGGGATTTTTTAAAACTTTTTTGGGAATTCCGGGATTTCTAATAAGAAAATTCGAAATTTTTATTTAATTTTGGATTTTGAGTAAAAAAATCTACCTAACTGTAAAATTTCATCAAAAAATATTCATAAATAAAATTTTTATTGCAATTTGAAAAATTTGTATCTTCGCAAAAACTGAATAAAAAACATTTTTTAATTTTTTTTAAAAAAAGTATTCCGCGAATTTTTTAATTTTCAAAAATTATATACAGTTTTGAAAAATAGACAAAATTACCTTTCCATTGATATATAACATGCCTACCTAATGTTTTATAAGTGACAAATTAATTAGGGAAAACTCAACATCTTTTAGAAAATTTACCTAGCACTATTATTTTCATCCATATATGTAACAAATTTAAGAGTTAACCTTATGGATGAAAATAATAGTGCTAGGCAAATTTTCTAAAAGATGTTGAGTTTTCCCTAATTAATTTGTCACTTAAAAAACATTAGGTAGGCATGTTATATATCAATGGAAAGGTAATTTTGTCTATTTTTCAAAACTGTATATAATTTTTGAAAATTAAAAAATTCGCGGAATACTTTTTTTAAAAAAAATTAAAAAATGTTTTTTATTCAGTTTTTGCGAAGATACAAATTTTTCAAATTGCAATAAAAATTTTATTTATGAATATTTTTTGATGAAATTTTACAGTTAGGTAGATTTTTTTACTCAAAATCCAAAATTAAATAAAAATTTCGAATTTTCTTATTAGAAATCCCGGAATTCCCAAAAAAGTTTTAAAAAATCCCAAAAATGGGATTTTTTGGTTTTTTGCCTATTATATCCATACCAGGGGCGGGGTTATCGAAACCCGTTACAAAATGATTAAGAACTTATTGGGTCATATAAAACAGGTCACTATAATTTGATATCGACTATGCGATTTCAGAATTTTTGCTCAAAATTTAATTTTCCATAAAAAATAGGGTTTTTTTGGATGGACCTGGTCCCCTCGGTATCAAAAATTTTTAGGTTTTGTTTCATTTATCGTATTTTATGTAAAGTCAGCTTTCCAAAAAGTATAAATTCTATATACATCTTCTTAGAAACTTTTTAGATAACTTAAAAAGAAAAAAATACTTTTTTCCCAAAAAAATGACAAAAAATCGCCTTTTTTTAATTTTTTAAATTTAAATGCCTATAACTTTGGACTCAGTCATGATTTTTACATAATTCTTTCACTGCTTGGTATATAAACTTGTTGTTAAGCAAATAAAAAAAAATGGCGAAAATCGGAAATATTTGGACCTGCTATTATCAAAAAAACTAAAGTAAGGACGGTAAAAATTTTAAAATTTTAATATTCAAATGCGAATATCTCCTAAACTATAAGAGATAATTTACTGCTACGACGACATTTTTTATAGTGCTCGATGAGGAGATTCTATATACGAAATTTTTTTTAAATCGGAACTCAAATGAAGAAATAGGATCGTTTTAAAAATTTAACATAGCCGAGGTGTCCTAATTTGAGGACCCCCCGCCGGGCCCCTGGTTGGCCTATAAGGTCCAAATTCAAAACCTAAACTCGACAACACCTCCTCTTTGTGCACACCAAATTTCATTAAAATCGGATTAACCGTTTAGAAGTTACCGAATTATTTCCCTCTTTTTTTTTTCCTATACCACTGTGCTGTAGCCTAGACTATAACTAAACTTTAGCCTAGACTATGGACTAAAATGTTGTCTAGACTATAGACTAAACTATAGCCTAGAATATAGACTAAACTATAGCCTAGAATATAGACTAAACTATAGCTTAGATTATATATTAAACTATAGCTTAGACTATAGACCAAGCTATACTTTATACTTTAGACTAAACTATAGGCTAGACTATAGACTTAACTATAGCATAGACTATAGACTAAACTATAGTCAGAATTATAGACTTGACTGTAGCCTAGACTATAGACTAAACAGCAGTCTAGACTATAGTATAAAGTATTGTCTAGACTATTGAATAAACTATTGTGTAGACTATGGACTATACTATAGTCTAGACAATAGAAAAAAATATAGTCTAGACTATAGAATAAACTATAGTCTAGACTATAGAATCAACTATGGTCTATATGGGCTATAGACTAAGCTATAGCAGCCTAGACTACAGACTAGAATATAGACTAAAGCACTTCGGATTCATACCATTGTCACGAAAGTGTAGGGTATGAAGATAGGTATAACAAGAAAAAACTGTAAAGATTTAATCTACTGATTTGTATTTATTAACATTTGAAAGTTATGTATTTTGATTTAAATTCGATCTTCTTTATTTGGACTATCGATCGGTTCCTCTCTCTCTCATCTCTCTTCTTTCATTGTGGTGACAGTTAATTCATGCATAATTTCTTAATTTGTATTTTTTTTAAAGAAACGTCAAAATAAACACTTAATTTGTTTAACTATTTAAAACAACTTTTTAAAATGCATAAATGTAGTTCTGGATATAATTTATTGGCTTGCAAATTAATATTATGTAATTATGCTTTAATACCCTACAGCCAGCACCTTTATAAAGTCAAATGGTATGAAACAAACCAGAAGCTATTTAAAATAACTTGTCATATTTTTCCTCAAAAAAAAAAAAAAAAAAACACTAATTGTTAACAACATATTTTAATATCATGGTCATTTTTCAATTATTTCTATCATCATTAATTATTTTCAGTCAAAGTCTATTAAATTGTGTATTAATTATTTTTACTTCATAAACATCCCAAATAAATCGAAATTTTTTTATTTCATTTTAACATTTTATGGAGTCATTCACCCCCGCACTATGGTGCTTAGAATGAAAAAATTATATGTACATACGTTTGCTCTAAAATGTTTACCTCTAGCAAGCGAATTGACATAACAACAACAGAAAATAGATAAACTACTTTCAATTTTATTTCATCTTTTAATTAATGTTGAATAATTAATTTTATTTTAATCTTCTATCACAAATCTTTTAGAATAAAAATTTAGAAAACAGAAAGCAATCATGAGATTTATATCTCTACTTGATATGTTGGGAGTATGGTGGGAAGAGAAAACAATTTGTTTGAAATATTGTTGACTTATATGTAGTATTCTGCAGATTCTTTTTAAAACCAGTAGTCTGTTAATGGAATGTTTAGCTGACATAATCCTCTGCATTTTACATCAAGTAAATAGAATAATATTTATACCCTACACCACTATAGTGGGAAGGCTATTATGCGTTTGTGCTGATGTTTGTAACATCAACAAATATTGGTCCTACACCTTAAATTATACCAATCGGTTCAGAAGTCCGTCCTTCCGTCTCTCTGTCTGTCTGTCTGTCCGTCTGTCTATCTGTACATCTGTGTGTCCATGTAAATCTTGTGCGCACTCTACAGGCCGCAATTTTCAAGGCAATTAGATGAAATTTGGCACATACTCTTCCTTTGACCCAAGGAAGTCTATTAAAAGTGGTTAAAATCGGTCCATTATTTCGTATAGATCCCATACAACCGTACCCCCCAAATAGGGCTTTTGAGCTCATAAATATGTTAAATGTTCTTGTATCTCTCCAAAAACCGGCAAAATTTAGTTTTATATAAGTCTTAATGATATTGCTGATTTTCGTTATGATCGGGCCTCATTTGACCCTATCCTCGATACAAAGTTTCCTTCAGAAAAAGACTTTATGCCCAACATTTACTTATAAACACTAATATCCCTATGATATTCTGCATAAATAACTTTAATGTAGACGTAAGTAACTCTACAATAATGGAAAAGGATATGACCATATTAACCCTCTGCCCCCCACATAGGTAACCCCTCTTTTAGAAAATCCCTTTTTTATGAACAAATTGTTAAAATATTTCTTAACGTAGGTCAAAATGAAATTAAATACTTTATTATTAAAAAATAATCAACATTTTTAACATAATCACAATACAATTATACCCTACACCACAATAAGTAGTGGGGAGGGTATTATGCGTTTATGCTGATGTTTGTAAGGCACAAAAATATTGGTCGTACACCCACCTAAAAGTATAGCGATCGTCCGTCTGGCTGGCTGTCTATGTAAACCTTGTGCGCAAGCTATAGGCCACAATTTTCATGATATTTTGATAAGGACGATGCCTATTGAAAATGGTTGAAATCGGTCCATTATTTCACCTAACCCCCAATTCAACCTGACCTTCCGATTTGGGGATTTTAACTCATACCTACGTCAAATATTCTACTATTGGCACAACAAAGTTCTATATAGGCAGAAATGATCATGCCGTTTTTGTAATGATCGGCCGTCGTTTGACCCTAGCCCCCATACAAACGCCCCTTTAAAAATATCTTGAACGGGCAAAAATTTACTTCTAAACATTAGTATCGCAATGAAATTCAGCATAACTAACCTTTATATAAAAATACATCCCTCCTACCAATTTCTTGAGGATCGATCCATATTTGACCCTAACTCCTATATAAAGCCTCTTTTAGAAATTTAGTTTTTCATCAATAAATGGCTTAAATACATCGGAATTAAGGTAAAATTCAACATAAAAGTTTCTTTATGAAAAATAAAAAAATTGGACAATATACTCGACCATATAATTTAATTACAATTTTCAAAAATTTTATCAATCAGACCAATAGCTCTCCCCGTTTGGGATCTATCATATTTTCAACTGTCAGATGGACATGGCAAGATCATCTTAAAAACTATTAAAGGAGTTTCCATTGACAGTCTTTCCATTGTAATTACAGTTATTTGCTACCATGGGAATTAGTCGCCCGCAGGACTTTTTCTATTCTGATTATTGGTGAGGCCCCTTCTAGGTGCTTTTTGATTGAAAGGCAAATCAGGGAAAAATGATTTTAGTTTAAATTATAAATACTATGTATTTTAGGAGAGTCGTTCGCTGCTGTTGTCGTCTCAACAAATGATATTTGTTATGGTCAGGTTAATACTTGTTATGGTTTAGCATTCCGTGACAGATCTTTCTTCCAGAACTATGGACGTGTAACCTATGCTTTATAAGTTTCATGGAAACTCCCCTTGTAGTGCGCTAGGCAAGGCAAACTAGTATTGTAACAATACCTTGAGTGAGTTATTAGAGCTTGGGAATGCTTAAGCATTGCCCTTGACATTGTTATCAACTTATGTGGTGTAGTTGTAACGGATTGATGCCATGCTAGAGCCAAGAGAGGGAATTTACTTCCTTCTTCATATGAGCCCTATAAGAACATAATACTCTACGTTTTATACCCACCATCAAAAAAGATGTAACACATCGAAGTATTGGTCATAGACCCACAAAAGTATATATATTCATGTCCGTCTGTCTGTCTGTTGAAAGCACGATAGAGTCCGAACGGAATGAGCTAGAGGGTTAAAATTTTCCGCAAAAATTCTCTATAGGTGTTTGGTATAGAAATTGGGCAATATCGACCCACGTTTTCGGATAGCCCTCATTCAAGTGAACTCCCGAAAAACAGCATTAACGGGCATATCTGTTTTAAAAGTACGAGTATAGCGATGAAATTCGACATAAATAAGTTTATTATGATTATACTACAAAAATCTCCCAACAAAATTTTATGTGGATCGGTCCATAATTGACCCTATCCCCCATATAAGGTCCCCTTCAAAAAATGACTTTAACGCCATTACTAGCTTAAAAATACGAATAAAGCAATGAAATTCGACATAAGTCTCTTACGAGCCAAAATCTCTCTTACAAATTTTATGTAGATCGGTCCATAATTGACCCTACCGCCCATATAAGGTACCTTTCAGAAAATGACTTTAACGCTAATTACTGTCTTAAAAATAAGAGTAAAGCGATGAAATTCGACACATTTAAGTTCCATGCGATACAAAAACTCTCTATCAAATTTTATGTGGATCGGTCCATAATTCGGCGCAGCCGAATATAACCTCTCACTTGTTTATATTGAAAATGTATGCATGTAAGTGATAAAATGCTAGTGAAAATTGTAAAGCTTTGCTAAAGCCCCAGACCTAAGGACCAGGCTGTGTAAAGATCACTGAGCTATATAATTTTACCTATTTTCTTATGTAAGCTTAGATTAAGAAGATTTTTATTAAATCAAATTAATGATTTAAAATCATTTATAAAGTAGATTTTTTATTATTTCATCAAAATAAATACCTCAAAGATATATTTAAACTAAAGTACTAATGCGAGTTCTCTTATACAAAAATAAACTTAAAATATAAAATCGAGTCTTAAAATTAAAATTAATCACGTTTAAAGGCGTCTAACAAGACTCAGGTGTAAAAATTTCCGCAGCAGCATAGAAAAAAAAGCAGACACGCGAATAATTAACACCTTTTCTGCGTTAAGTGTAAAAATACTACAAAAATAATGAAGTCAAAAACCTTAAAATATCAACAATTAAAACCAATTATTTAAGCAATAAAAAAAGGTTTAAGAGGAGCCATATAATTATAACCTGATTTTTTACTAACAGCTACAGGTAGGGGAATTTTACTTCTCAACGTTGAAGAAGAGCCATGTGGCGGGGAGGAATGGTTATTTAATTTTTTAGGTAATGGTACAGTAAAGTGGGTTTTTAGGGAGGCTGCCGTAGCCACTGAGGGTACAATATCTACTTCGACACTTGTTTTGAGGGCTGTTTTCATTGTTGAATCACCAAAAGCTTTATGTGTCTGTTCATCATTGGTTAGATCCAAGGGAGCTAAGGGTAGATTGGAGGTTAAGGGAGCATCATAGAGGAAACCATTGCCCGATTGTACAAGTTCAGAAATATCGGCTAAACTGTGATGGGCCAACAGCAATGTCAGTAGCAGTAAACGAACAAACTGAAAACAAAAGCGAACATATGTTTGAATATAAGATTTAGCCATAAATTTGTTAATTAACATAAATTAATAAATAGTTTTTACCATTATTTATATTCTTTTTGTCAGCAAACGTTGTTAGTTTGGGTTATAGATTTTCTTTGAAAATAAAATTTATTTTGAAACGTTTTAAATTTTAACTGATTTTGTTTTAACAAAATCTTAACGTATTTATATGAATTCGAAATTAATTGGTTTCAAATTGTAGCTAATTTTTGTAGTTCACTTTAATATAGAGCTTTTTTTTATTGGTTTCTTTACTTTGTTTTTTAAATTCTTAAGACAATAATGAGCAGAGAGTTTACTAAAAATAACTTAAAAAAAAAAACTAACAATAGTTATGGATAAAGGAGAAAAAGAAGAGGGCCCAATACAAAAGCAGATGATACTAGTACAGAGTTTCTCAAGGTCATCTATAGCGCTAGGGGGGTCAAATGTTATTAAATATATAACTCTATTTCGCTCAAGAAGTTGAAAATTTAAATATTTTTATCATTTAGTGTTGAAAATAATTTGTTAATTTTATTAAAACATTTGTTAAATTTCTAACAGTTAGTGTCTTATGAATCTACCGTTATGCTCTGAAAATTTGAAAGTAAACTGTATTTATATCATATTAATATTCATAAAACTTTAAAAAGTTGTTCTAATAAATTACGCAAAAAAGCTTTTAAAAGGTGTTTTTAAAGTTTTTTCGCATAATATTAATGATCAATAAATTTATTTACACACTTTTTATGTTATTTTGTTTAGGAGAGTTTCTTTAGTTTTTTAAATTCTCGAATCTTACTGAGTACGTAAAAAACTATTGATCGAAACTTGCCCCACAACTGATCATTTTGCTGCTGATCAAAGATCCTCTCTTGGTAATAAATTTCAACATAGTTTTGCTGAATATTTATGAAAATGTTTAGCCTTCTAATTTCTCCTTTGTGAGATATAGATACACGAATGGAAGGATATAAATAGATCGTTTTAGAATTTATTAAGGACCCAGATTATATGTTATTTGGTACGTCTTTAGAATGAATCTGAACTATCTAACTCCTTCTCATGGGCGCCCTATCGTACATTCAGCAGACAGATATAAGAACAAAGACATTTAGTTAAGGGGTTTAACCGATTTCAAAACTATATCAGATCAAAAAAAAAAAACGGATCATGAAGTTATTCTATTTTGTAGAGTATCTTCATGGACCCTAATTTTGTTAAAGCCTAACGGACATAAATAGATCGTCTTAGAATCTAATAAGGACCAGGAATATATGTTATTTTATAGGTCTTTAGAATGAATCTGAACCATCTAACTCCTCCTTATGGGCGCCCTATCGTACATTCAGCAGACAGATATAAGAACAAAGACATTTAGTTAAGGGGTTTAACCGATTTCAAAACTATATCAGATCAAAAAAAAAAAAAAAACGGATCATGAAGTTATTCTATTTTGTAGAGTATCTTCATGGACCCTAATTTAGTTAAAGCCTAACGGACATAAATAGATCGTCTTAGAATCTAATAAGGACCCAGAATATATGTTATTTTATAGGTCTTTATAATGAATCTGAACCATTTAACTCCTCCTTATGAACCCTATCGTACATTCAGCAGACAGATATATGAACAAGGATATTTAGTTAAGGGATTTAACGGATTTCAAAACAATATCAGATCAAAATAAAAGGATCTTAAAGTTGTTCTATTTTGTAGAGCATCTTCATGGACCCTTATTTAGTTAAAGCCTGGTTGCGCTTAAACTTAAAATGCTGTAATTGAACATTCGTTTGGCATTTACGTTCCCAGAGTATACCCATTAGATCAGTAATCGGTGACTGAAGTCGTGTTTAGGTCTCGCAAATGCCGAGACATGATTCTTCTTTCTAGCTCTGAGCTATCAAAGCTGTCTTTAGTAAGAGCTCAGCTGAATAAAGACAATCAAAAACAGGTTTATTCTCTGTAAAATAGTAGCTATGCTGGAATCTCACGCCTCCTTTAACGCCCACTTTTTGTTTAACAGTTATAATACAATTCTACTCAAACAGTTACAAAATTTAGAAAATTTATAGGTTTATAATTAAAAAAGGGATATAATAGAGCTTGGTTGGTTGCCCCGCCTCTTTTTACAACTTTTGGTCAAGCGATTTTAATTAAAATTGTCACTCAATACATAAACAAACCATGTACGTAACTAATTATACTTAAATCTGGATCATTGGATATTCTCTAGAGCACTGATAGTTAGGCCTATCCACGCAATAAAGATTATGTTATACTAGATTGAATGTCTTTTGGACGGACTAATTTAACGCCCACTTTTATCGCTTTAACACCAGTTAATAACTTTTAAATCAATTTACATGAAATTTAACTCTGCTTGGAAATTGATATCGCAAAATCGTAATATAAGTTGGCAAAAGTTAGTTTTAAATTCCTAGAAATCATTCTTTTAAGTTTAAACCCTAGGGACACAAAAATTACTGAACCAATGTTCCTGAAATTTAGCATACTGCTAGATTTGTCTTTTGGTGAAAAATGAGATTATATTATGCCGATGCTTAAACTAATCGCTTCAGAATCAGTCAAATCAAACTCTTCAGAATCACTTTCTGTTTCGATTAAAACCATGTCCGTACGTTCGACTGCTTTTTGACCCAAAGACAAAGCCTATTTAAAATAGATCTCGGAAAAATCATTATAAAATTCGGAAAAAAGTTAAGTTTGGTGAGTATGAAAACGGACATTAAACCCCTATGGATACAAAAATTACTTAACCAATGTTCCCGAAATTTGGCACACTGCTCGATTTGTCTTCGCGTAAAAGTTGAGATTATATTGTGCCGATGCTTAAACATATCGCTTCAGAATCAGTTAAATCAAACTCATCAGAATCACTTTCTTTTTCGATTAAACCATGTCCGTCCGTTCGTCTGCTTTTTGACCCAAAGATAAAGCCTATTAGAAATGGATCTCGGAAAATCATGATAAAATTTGGCAAAAGTTAAGTTTGGTGAGTATCAAATTGGACATTAAACCTCTAGGGATACAAAAATTACTGAACAAATGTTCCTGAAATTTGGAACACTGTTAGATTTGTCTTCACGTGAAAGATGAGATTATATTGTGCTGATGCTCAAACAAATCGCTTCAGAATCAGTAAAAGCAAACGTTTCAGATCACCTTCTTTTTCAATTAAACCATGTCCGTCCGTTCGTATGTTTTTGGACTCAAAGGCAAAGGCTGTTTGAAATGGGTCTCAGATAATCATTATCAAATTTGGCAAAAGTTAAGTTTGATGAGAATTAAATCAGACATTTGATCCTAATACCCATATTAGTCCCCATTCCTAAATTAAGATAAAAAAATACTCTGCAGAGTTCGATCCATTAGAGACTAGGGCTTCTTAACAAAGCCTTCTACCGAAAATAGCTTGTTTTGTATTGTGATCTAAGAATTTCGTAGTATTTAAAACTCCTCTTTTATGGTTTATATCATTGTCTAACACACATGACTCATTTACGTTATTCACATCCGATAACTTTCTTATTCTAGTTAGAGCTCAAACTATACATGTTACTATGTTTTCGAAAACCTTATAGAATTGGCCTCGTTGCTTATTTTTATCATAGATGTGTTGGAAACCAGCATTAAAAAATTGTAGTCGACACAAAACTTTAAAAAATAATATTAATTGTAAAGCAAAGGGAGATATTTTAATCAAGAGCCTTAACGTATACTTTACAACAGTATTTAATAAACTTTTCTTTAACTGGGGATCATTAGTCGATCACCAGCAATGACGAATTTTTAGCTTACTTCATATTAAGTAAGAAGTTAGATAATAATAATGATCAGTTTAATAGTTTTCGAACTCCAATAAAAAACTAACTCTAATGAAGTGATCCTCAGTTGAACTGATCGCTACTGAAAAATTGGAAGTTTTTTTTTTAACATAAACACGATCTGTTTTATTGTTGACAGATTACTAGAGGAGATTGCTAAATTCCAATAAATATCAAACTCTAATAAAGTGATCGTCAAATGAACTGATCGTATTATAGAAAGATAGATTTTTGAATACTATATAGAGTCGTTTGTTTTAGTAATGGCTGAGGTTGTCTTTAAGAGATATGAAAACTATAACTAGTCACTTACTGATCGCTATATTATGTAACTTGGAAGATCAATAACTTTAACTACTGAGAAAAATACAAGTACAGGAAGCGAGTGATCTCGATTACATTGTCTGTTAAAAATGGAACAGAACTATTAATAAGTACAAGTACCTTTAAAATGATATATTTTTTGGCAAGATCAGATGTATACTGTAAGAGTAAAAGGGGTCACAAAAAATCATCTTGCCTATTAATTATATAGATATAATTTTAAAACTTTCTTTCTTACTCATCTCAATACAATTTAATTCCTAAGAAGTTCAACCAAATTTTAAAAAAACATTTGAACCGTTCGAGTTTTCAATGCCTAGCTTAATGTATTCATAGAAATTAATTAAATATGATACAATATTGTTTATGTATAGTGACAAGTTTAATTATACGACAACTTCTGTAATACATAATTCGTTTATATCTGGCGCCCCAGGGCGAATGACACAACTTAATCAAGCAATGACCAATTGGCCAGAGGCAAATATATTGTAAGTTTATTGGAATGTATTAAATATGTGCATTTAAATTATAAAAAAAACAATAATAAAAATAAAAAATTAAAACTAATATTTAATTTCTATCGGGAATTATCAGAGTGACTACAGGTGGAGTTTAGAGAGAGAGCAATTGCAATAAGGTGGCGTAAGTCGGAAGCTCTTGGGGAATGGATGAAGAAACTTTGTTCTTTGCCTTGAAGAGATAGGTACGACGAAAAATATTTTCTAATTATGAAATTGTGATGTCATCGAAGAAGTCATTCTAACACAAAAACCAGTGAATGTTGGATAACTTCTTCTGATGTAATATCTCGTACATTTGAAGAACCTTTCGGACAACTTTTTGGATATACTAAAGATAATGACAACTATAATATTATGTACGTTACCTAAACAACTCTATTTATAGTCTGTGAGTAGCACAATTTCTGATCCTCATATTTTAACCAATAGTGCAACTATAACATTGGATTTATGAACCAAAAGTGTGAACACAACGTCGATCAAAGTTTTATAAACATAGCTGGACAATGCTCCGATCGAAACGTACTATGTAAGATATGAGGCGGCCTTCAAAGTCGAACTGCTTTTATCATAAGGCGAATTGACCAAAGTTACGAAACTACTTAGTTATCAATATGTATGCGTATGGAAAGATTATACACAAATACCAGAAGGGTACGATAACATTCTTGAAACTGAAATTTTTGCCAAATAGAGGATTGTAACAAGAAAAAGATTAGATATACACTGATGGCTCTGAACCGGGAGACAAAACTGGTCTGAGAATCTATAATCAAAACCCTAAACATACTACAGACTTTCTAATCAGAAAACTAGATTCTAGACAGAAGACCGTTCTATCACGGAATGTTTAAAATGGATTAGATTGGATATGACAGCCAGAAGTCAATTAGGGCGATATCACCTGATAAGAAGTCGAAGTGCTTTAAATGAACACCTGACCTGGTGTCTTATTTCACGGTGGTACTTTTACAACCACAGGATAACGACTCACCACCTGCCTTTTCTGCTTCTTACACGCCGGTGGCAATTTTTGTACATAGTTTTACCGGTCCATCTACAAGCACTTTACTCAAGTACTCATGCTAACTAATTTCTGCCCATTGCTGATTCGTTGCTTAACTTCCGAGTTGCAATCACGCAGATGAGATGTCATCTGTTTAGTCGGCAACAGCACCTATGAAGAGACCGAAATAAGAAACCAGGAGTAGTTCTTACTCTGTTATGAACAGAGTGAGCCCTGAACATACGCCGACGAGGAAGGAAAATTCAATGGTATCACTTACATCCGCCAGCATTCCCACTGTCCCTCCTCTGTGGGTATCTGTTGTGTCAGTCTTTTAACCAACATTTTATTTCCGCGAATTTGGGTTTAAACCACAGCCACCACGAAGGTACCTCTCTAATTACCGGGACAGGAAAACGTCCGAAACTCTGCCCAGTCGTCTACCGGTTCCCATGTCAAATCATTCCAAGGAAAGACCGAGGATATATTTGATCAACACCAGTTTATAGTTCCCTATATTTTCCCTCGGATTGTAATCACACCAAGATGAGGGAAGATTCATCAAGGTAACATGCCCCCGGGGATTCAAAACCGTATTGAACTATTAGAGATCTCTAACCTAGTACTAGTAAGCTCTGCATCAGGCCAATCGGGAATAATCGCTAATGAAAGTGCGAATGAATTTGCTATAAAAAGAAGGGAGTTTAAGGAAGTTTACCTGACTAAAGTCGAAACGAAATTCGAATTAGAAACATGGGCGAGAGATGCCATACGATCAGTTTCAATAATGGAATGGTGGTTAGGACGACTAAAATCCTATGGTCTGATCCCAACGAGAGTAGAACAAGTAACTTCCTCACAGTGAATAAGTCCGTTGTCAGTATTATTATACATAATCTTAGTGCGAGTAGATTCAGACGAATGTAGATCATGTGGATAGGAGAGTGAAACGCTGAAACACTTTCTCTGTCCCTGACAGGCTTCTTTTAGATCCTAGGAGAGATGTTATTTCAGATATTATATCCCTCTGGAACATTGATTATAAAATTTTCAGGAACTATGTCCAGGAAACTCAAAGATTATTTACAGGTTTGAAAATTAATAGAGAATTAACTTCGATTTCAATTGAAAAATATTGAATTTTGAAGCATTTCACTGCGCTGCATCCGAATCTGACATCAGAATATCTCTATCACATCTGGCATGAAGATATTTCGAAGAAGTACGAAGATATGTCAGATGTTAAGCCCTTGACAAAATGGACTTTCTATAGCATTTTATAAAAACAAATTTCTTGGCCTTGATATAACGACTCAGGACATGATATCTCAAATTCAAGATGTGATTCGAATTCAGCGCGACTCAATCCTTTAGAAAAGTGAAACTTGGTATCAGGGTCTCGACTTTTTTAAAATTTTGTCGTTATCGAATGATAATAATAAACATTTTATAACCTTTTGGTAAAGTGTTTGTTGGGTATTTTTATTGTATTCAAAAGTTTCCATTATTTTGCGCAAAAAAAGCAATGTTTTATAGATGGTAATCTTTTATAAACATTTAAAATTTAACACAATTAATTCGCATCTTTTGATTTATCTTTGAATTTTGGACACAATTCAATCAACATCTTAAAAATCTTTAAACAAATGTTTTAAAAACGTATTCATTCAAATTCACATAAAATAAATTGAAATTTAAACAAATAAAAAATTTGTAAAGAAATCAATTTTAACATGTGTTTCTACAGTATTTTGTGACCCAATGATCATTTTAGGGGTTTGGTGCCGCAGTGATTTTAGCGTCTTTGTTTATTGTCACCATTTTATTATATTTACATTTGAAAAGAAATCTTTACCGACTGTTTATTATTTATTTTGTGTTTTTATTTATTATATTGAATAATTTGTCAAGACAATCAATGTGTTGTTAACAATTTAGTTCTACTAAATGAAATTTGCCGCATTTGAACTATATTTGACAAATTATACTTTGAAATTGGGTGAAAAATAGTGGTAGTAAACCCTGCAGTTTGGGGAACCTGTTTTATAATGGAAAACCTATTAGAGACTAAATTTACAACGCATTTTGATCGTATCACGTTTGTTAACTTTTATACAACGGATGTGCATAAAGTTTTGATTGCGACAACGAATTGTTGCAATGTTGACAAAGTTGCGTGGTCTATATTACATGTTGTTTTATATATGTATGTATATACTTGACAACGTATGTTATTGAAAAATTTGGTGTCAATTTGGTACCAGGCGTGTATATTTTTTTCCTCTGTGTATTTACTATGCAATTCACTGGCGAATGGTAGTCAAAGAAGAGCAAACATAGGAAACATTTTTTGTTCAGTTTATAACTGTTTAATGTTAGAGAGTTTTTTCCTTGTTCCTTCATCCTTTACTTTGGTTTGAAGAGTTTTTAAATTAAAAATAGTTTTTTGATTTTTTTATAACAAAATTATTTAATTTTTATTAAATTGTACTAAAACTTATCATAAAACGAACATAGTCAATATTCATAACAAACAATACTTATAATAACTTGTTAATTTAACAAGTAACGCTGACTTTTCGAACGATTTTCGCGAAGACCTAGTTGCGGTAACGGTAACGATAACGGATACGTCTAGCAGGAGCATCATAATGATAGCCACCAGCTTGGCTTTGAGATTCATGATGATGGTGTTGTTCGTGATGGTGTTCATGATGTTGGGGTTGATTGACTGGGGGCAAGTATTCGTTGGTGGGTGCAGGGGCTGATTGTTGTGCTTGGTAGACGGGGGCGGGAGCAGAGTATTGAGGCTGAGGAGGCAAGTATTGGTTGGAGGGAGCAGGAGCTGGAATTGGGGCAGACAATTCTTGATGATGAACTGGAGCTGGTGCAGAATATTGAGGCTGAGGAGGCAAGTATTCATTGGAGGGAGCTGGGGCAGATTGTTGTTGTTGGTAGACAGGGGCGGGAGCAGAGTATTGTGGTTGAGGAGGCAAGTATTCGTTGGAGGGGGCAGAGTGATGATGTTGGTGGCTACCAGAAGCTTGTGCATTGTATTGGGGTTGAGGAGGTAAGTATTCGTTGGAGGGAGCAGGAGCTGGAATTGGAGCTGACAATTCTTGATGATGAACTGGAGCTGGTGCAGAATATTGAGGCTGAGGAGGCAAGTATTCATTGGAAGGAGCTGGGGCAGATTGTTGTTGTTGGTAAACGGGTGCAGGAGCAGAGTATTGAGGTTGAGGAGGCAAGTATTCATTAGAGGGGGCTGGGGCTGGAATAGGAGCCGAAAGTTCTTGATGATGAACTGGAGCGGGAGCAGAGTATTGAGGCTGAGGAGGCAAGTATTCATTGGAAGGAGCAGAGTGATGATGTTGAGGTGGCAAGTATTCGTTGGAGGGAGCAGGAGCTGGAATTGGGGCTGACAATTCTTGATGATGAACTGGAGCTGGTGCAGAATATTGAGGCTGAGGTGGCAAGTATTCATTAGAGGGAGCAGAAGACGACAAGTGTGGTACATCAAAGACGGTAGAGGGTTTATCGTAATTATAACCCTGACCAGTCAAATGAGAAACATCAGCCGATACGGCTGCTATAGCACAAACAGCAATAATGAAGAATTTCTAAAAAGGAAAATAAACCAACTTTATTACTCTTATTCCAAAAGACCGGTAGTTCCATTAAACGAGATTTTACAGCTACCAAATGTTGCCTCTAGTAATCCAAATTAGGCTGAAACATTTGTAGACCTCTCGTTATGTTAAACCTCAAAGTAAACTTACCATTGTTATGTATTTGTCCGATTTGGGTTTTTGATAAGTTGATATCACTTCTACAGTAGAGCTGTGAATGATGATATTTATCCAATAAAGTTGAATATTTATACGTGAATCTTTACAATTCTTTAGCCAAAAATTTTAATTAATAAAAATCTCAAAGATATTAATATTAAACACAGATATTAAAAATCATACTTAAACTTAACATATACTCTCTTAAAGTATGCTTTTAAGAGCAAATACATATGATGAAGATCGGCTGTGCATTTTTGTCTTCTAGCCAAAAACAAAAAAAGAAGACATTTTCAATCAAATATTCATGATTTTGCAATGTCCATCACAGTGTTTGGTAGTTGATCAGAAATTGTTGGTACACAGCGGAACCAGTTTTGAATTGATCAAAAGAGAATTAACTGAAATGATATTTTTTTTGTTTTAATATCTGCAGTTAATAGTAAAAACACACAAACACACAGTTTCGGTCATTAATCTCATTGTAATCTAGCTGGTAGTGTGTATGTCTAAGAAGTCATGTCTAGGCTTTACCGGCTTTATCGACTCTAAAATGTCTGCCAAAGATACTGTTTCTGTTTTTGTTTCAATGTCAAGTCCAATTTGAGGTTTTATTTAAATGTATTATTGTTGTAAATTCTAGATATATAATAACAACATTTAAACGATCTTAAATGTTTGTTATAAATTTTTAAAAATCATGTAGGTTAAACAACACGTAAATTGTTGTAGGTACTAAATTCGAAAATTAATCAAAAATGTTAATGACTTCGTGGTATGATAAAAAAAATAAATATTTACAAACTTGTTAAATAAATTATTGGCATAATTAGAAATTAATGTAGAAACCTGTGTGCAGAGATGTGGGATTTTTAAGTTTATTTGAAATTTGACGTTTGCAAGTTTAAGTCTTTTTCAAGAGCATGAATAAGAGTAAGATTTTAGTTTTATTTCAAATTTGTTGTTTTTAAAATCTATTCTTTATTTTACAGAAGGAAGAAAATGTACATTCCTTAACTTCTTTTCTCTAAAATAACGTGTTAAACAGATAATGTTTAAGAGTAGAGTCGGCGTTAACTCACGCTGGATCAAGTACAAGCACATTGCTTCAGTACTATCTAATATTTGGGCCATAGTCCAGTTAAAAAATGACGGACATTCACCAGAGTAATCTGCGACATAGCGTGGCAGTCATTGAATATATCAATTCCTAGACACTCGCATATCCAGATCGCTGATATGACTGTTTAGATGGCAATAGCACCAAAGACATTACCGAAATACATAAGGTATCCCACTAGTCTTCTTGTCATCAGTTTCATATATCTTCTGAAAGACATTTCCCAGTCCGGAATAGACATTCATTGACATCGGGAGAACGGGAGTTCATCTGGTGTCTCATGTCAACAGAATCTAAAGACTAATTCTGTTACAGCAATTAAATATATCAGACTTTTATCCAGCATTCTTTTCTCGTTATTTAAGTTTCAACTACAGTCATATCGTATACCCTGAAGTTACCACAGCCAAGGTTAGCTACTGCGGGAAATTGGTCAGACCGTGGGTTAATTCTCCTTAGCTTAATGTCCCGGTTGACCTAAAATAAATACGTATGTATATGGAAATCTAACTAGTTCTAGTTCAGTTCTAGTTCAGTTCCAGTTCCAGTTCAGTTGTAGTTCAGTTCTAATTCAGTTCTAATTCAGTTCTAGTTCAGTTCTAGTTCAGTTCTAGTTCAGTTCTAGTTCAGTTCTAGTTCAGTCTAGTTCAGTTCTAGTTGTAGTTCTAGTTCAGTTCTAGTTCAGTTCTAGTTCAGTTCTAGTTCAGTTCTAGTTCAGTTCTAGTTCAGTTCTAGTTCAGTTCTAGTTCAGTTCTAGTTCAGTTCTAGTTCAGTTCTAGTTCAGTTCTAGTTCAGTTCTAGTTCAGTTCTAGTTCAGTTCTAGTTCAGTTCTAGTTCAGTTCTAGTTCAGTTCTAGTTCAGTTCTAGTTCAGTTCTAGTTCAGTTCTAGTTCAGTTCTAGTTCAGTTCTAGTTCAGTTCTAGTTCAGTTCTAGTTCAGTTCTAGTTCAGTTCTAGTTCAGTTCTAGTTCAGTTCTAGTTCAGTTCTAGTTCAGTTCTAGTTCAGTTCTAGTTCAGTTCTAGTTCAGTTCTAGTTCAGTTCTAGTTCAGTTCTAGTTCAGTTCTAGTTCAGTTCTAGTTCAGTTCTAGTTCAGTTCTAGTTCAGTTCTAGTTCAGTTCTAGTTCAGTTCTAGTTCAGTTCTAGTTCAGTTCTAGTTCAGTTCTCAGTTCTAATTCATCTAATTCAGTTCTAATTCAGTTCTAGTTCAGTTCTAGTTCAGTTCTAGTTCAGTCCTAGTTCAGTTCTAATTCAATTCTAATTCAGTTCTAATTCAGTTCTAGTTCAGTTCCAGTTCAGTTCCAGTTCAGTTCTAGTTTCAGTTCTAGTCAGTTCTAGTTCAGTTCTAGTTCAGTTCTATTCAGTTCTAGTTTCAGTTCTAGTTCAGTTCTAGTTCAGTTCTAGTTCAGTTCTAGTTCAGTTCTAGTTCAGTCTAGTTCTTTCTAGTTCCAGTTCTAGTTCAAGTTCTAGTTCAGTTCTCTAGTTCAGTTCTAGTTCAGTTCTAGTTCAGTTTCTAGCTTCAGATTCTAGTTCAGTTCTAGTTCAGTTTAGTTCAGTTCTAGTTCAGTTCTAGTTCAGTTCTAGTTCAGTTCTAGTTCAGTTCTAGTTCAGTTCTAGTTCATAGTTCAGTTCTAGTTCAGTTCTAGTTCAGTTCTAGTTCAGTTCTAGTTCAGTTCTAGTTCAGTTCTAGTTCAGTTCTAGTTCAGTTCTAGTTCAGTTCTATGTTCAGTTCTAGTTCAGTTCTAGTTCAGTTCTAGTTCAGTTCTAGTTCAGTTCTAGTTCAGTTCTAGTTCAGTTCTAGTTCAGTTCTAGTTCAGTTCTAGTTCAGTTCTAGTTCTAGTTCAGTTCTAGTTCAGTTCTAGTTCAGTTCTAGTTCAGTTCTAGTTCAGTTCTAGTTCAGATTCTAGTTCAGTTCTAGTTCAGTTCTAGTTCAGTTCTAATTCAGTTCTAGTTCAGTTCTAGTTCAGTTCTAGTTCAGATCTAGTTCAGTTCTAGTTCAGTTCTAGTTCAGTTCTAGTTCAGATCTAGTTCAGTTCTAGTTCAGTTCTAGTTCAGTTCTATTCAGTTCTAGTTCAGTTCTAGTTCAGTTCTAGTTCAGTTCTTAGTTCAGTTCTAGTTCAGTTCTAGTTCAGTTCTAGTTCAGTTCTAGTTCATTCTAGTTCAGTTTAGTTCAGTTTCTAGTTCAGTTCTAGTTCAGTTCTAGGTTCAGTTCATCTAGTTCAGTTCTGTTCCGTTCTAGTTCAGCAATTCTAGTTCAGTTCTAGTTCAGTTCCGTTCAGTTCTGTTCAGTTCTAGTTCAGTTCTAGTTCAGTTCTCGTTCCGTTCTAGTTCAGTTTCTAGTTTCAGTTCTAGTTCAGTTCTAGTTCAGGTTCTAGTTCAGTTCTAGTTCAGTTCTAGTTCAGTTCTAGTTCAGTTCTAGTTCAGTTCTAGTTCAGTTCTAGTTCAGTTCTAGTTCAGTTCTAATTCAGTTCTAGTTCAGTTCTAGTTCAGTTCTAGGTCGGTTTTAGTTGAGGTTGTTCAAATCAAATCTATCAAAATTATCTAAAAATAGCGAAACTTTGATCAGAAACCATTATTTTCGACACACTTTTTATTAATGGATAATATTTAGATCACATAAAACCAATCGACATGCTCAAGGTCGGGGCTCTCCTTACACTAATCTAATAAAGAGTTAATTTTTTTTAGCCTCCAGTATTTGATTAACACTAATTGTTTTTTATTATCATTTGACCAATTAGACACATTTATAGCATTTAATTCGACTTTATGCTTTTCATTTATAATTTTACTTCTTCATCTCGGTGTTTTATGTTTGAAACCTGACTCTCTGGCTCAATGTTATCTGCCTCGATATTAAATATAATAAATATTAATTTGTTTGTGATAAAAATCTTGTATTTTTGCTGCATTAATATTACTACTGTTATTAATTAATAAATAAAGGGCATTAACATTAATTATTAGGTTTATTTATTATATTTGCATCATTTGTTTTTTTTTCTAATATTTTGTTATTATTAGTAATTAAGCCTACAAACTACAGGTTATATCTGGGTATTTCTAATATTCATAAAAAAGCATAAATTATTTTGGAGTATCGGTAGCTGTAATATGGGCGAAACAAAATATAAAGGGTGTGACAAAAAGAGGTAGGAAATAAATATAAGCTTAATCCAGTACATTTTTAGAAAAAATTTGACAAGCTCGTGCTTAATTCTTTCAAGAATTTTCAGTTCTAGTTCATCTTTAGTTCAGTTCTAATTCAGTTCTAGTTCAGTTCTAGTGCAGTTCTAGTTCAGTTCTAGTTCAGTTCTAGTTCAGTTCTAGTTCAGTTCTAGTTCAGTTCTAGTTCAGTTCTAGTTCAGTTTTAGTTCAGTTCTAGTGCAGTTCTAGTTCAGTTCTAGTTCAGTTCTAGTTCAGTTCTAGTTCAGTTTTAGTTCAGTTCTAGTGGCAGTTCTAGTTCAGTTCTAGTTCAGTTTTAGTTCAGTTCTAGTTCAGTTCTAGTTCAGTTCAAGTTCAGTTCTAGTTCAGTTTTAGTTCAGTCTAGTTCAGTTCTAGTTCAGTTCTAGTTCAGTTCTAGTTCAGTTCTAGTTCTAGTTCAGTTCTAGATTCTAGTGTCTAGTCTCAGTTCTAGTTCAGTCTAGTTCAGTTCTAGTTCAGTTCTAGTTTGCAGTCTAGTTCAGTTCTAGTTCCGTCCTAGTCAGTGCTAGTTCTTTCTAGTCAGGGTTCTAGTTCAGTCTAGTTCAGTTTCTAGTTCAGTTCTAGTTCAGTTCTAGATTTCAGTTCTAGTTCTGCAAATTTCAGTCTAGTTCCTAGTTCAGTTCAGCTTCAGTTTCTAGTGGGCAGTTCTAGTGCAGTTCTAGTTCAGTTCTAGTCAGTTTCTAGTTCAGTTCTAGTCAGTTTCTAGTTCAGTTCTAGTGCAGTTCTAGTTCAGATTCTAGTTCCGTGTTCTTAGTTCAGTTCCTAGTTCAGTTCTAGTTCAGTTCTAGTTCATCTAGTTCAGTTTTAGTAGTTCATCTAGTTAGCAGTTTTAGGTTCAGTCTATGTTCAGTTCTCAGTTCAGTTCTAGTTCAGTTCTAGTTCAGTTCTAGTTCAGTTCTAGTTCAGTTCTAGTTCAGTTCTAGTTCAGTCTAGTTCAGTTCTAGTTCAGTTCTAGTTCAGTTCTAGTTCAGTTCTAGTTCAGTTCTAGTTCAGTTCTAGTTCAGTTCTAGTTCAGTTCTAGTTCAGTTCTAGTTCAGTTCTAGTTCAGTTCTAGTTCAGTTCTAGTTCAGTTCTAGTTCAGTTCTAGTTCAGTTCTAGTTCAGTTTCTAGTTCAGTTCTAGTTCAGTTCTAGTTCTAGTTCAGTTCTAGTTCAGTTCTAGTTCAGTTCTAGTTCAGTTCTAGTTCAGTTCTAGTTCAGTTCTAGTTCAGTTCTAGTTCAGTTCTAGTTTCAGTTCTAGTTCAGTTCTAGTTCAGTTCTAGTTCAGTTCTAGTTCAGTTCTAGTTCAGTTCTAGTTCAGTTCTAGTTCAGTTCTAGTTCAGTTCTAGTTCAGTTCTAGTTCAGTTCTAGTTCAGTTCTAGTTCAGTTCTAGTTCAGTTCTAGTTCAGTTCTAGTTCAGTTCTAGTTCAGTTCTAGTTCAGTTCTAGTTCAGTTCTAGTTCAGTTCTAGTTCAGTTCTAGTCTAGTCAGTTCTAGTTCAGTTCTAGTTCAGTTCTAGTTCAGTTCTAGTTCAGTTTCTAGTTCAGTTCTAGTTCAGTTCTATTCAGTTCTAGTTCAGTTCTAGTTCAGTTCAGTTCAGTTCTAGTTCAGTTCTAGTTCAGTTTCTAGTTCAGTTCTAGTTCAGTTCTAGTTCAGTTCTAGTTCAGTTCTAGTTCAGTTCTAGTTCAGTTCTAGTTCCAGTTCTAGTTCAGTTCTAGTTCAGTTCAAGTTCAGTTCTAGTTCAGTTCTAGTTCAGTTCTAGTTCAGTTCTACTTCAGTTCTACTTCAGTTCTTGTTCTGTTCTAGTTCAGTTCTAGTTCAGTTCTAGTTCAGTTCTAGTTCAGTTCTAGTTCAGTTCTAGTTCAGTTCTAGTTCAGTTCTAGTTCAGTTCTAGTTCTAGTTCAGTACTAAGTTCAGTTCTAGTTCAGTTCTAGTTTAGTTCTAGTTCAGTTCTAGTTCAATTCTAGTTCAGTTTTAGTTCAGTTCCAGTTTAGATCAAGTTAAACTTTAGTTCTACTTTTCTTTCGATGTTTGTCTTTAAAGTTTTGAGATATTTTATTACATGGAATCCTTAACTATAAAGAAACCATAGTATTTGTTATATCTTCTTGTTATACCCTTTAAAATTTTTATTTTTTTTTTATAATTGTCATTGGAATAAATTTAATTTATTCATAGTTTTAGTTGATTTTAAAGTCACTTAAATAAATTCAATGGTAAATTTAAAAAAAAGAAAAATGTAGTAGTAAGTCAGTTATTGATTTAGTCACAGAGATGGGAACATCAATTATTCATTATTAGCATTAGACTTAATTATTCAATGTTAATAAATTAAATAAATAAATAGTAAGAAAAATTAATAAATATTAATTATGATTTTATGTCATTTTAATGACATAAAATAAAACCAACGATAAAAATAAATCTTATAGTTTCTAAACAATTTTAAAAATTTTGTTTACATTGAAGTAATGGACGATATAAAACAAGACAGCGCATGTTTTAAAAGTAAATATTGTTCGTTTCGAAATTTGCAAATATAAAATTGCATTTATTTTTGCCTTAAACTTGAAAATTTAAATATTTTTAAGAGTTTTGTTTATATTTAGGAAATAAGCTGCTATTTTTAGAGTTTATTTTATAGATTTTAAAGTGTGTTGATTTTGATTTGCCACGCTTATTTAAAATATTGAAGAGTTAAAATTGAAAGTTTATGATAAGTATTTAATTATGCAAATGGCCACCATTAATTTATAATATTTTTTTTTTTAAATTAAGTTTTCCAACTGATATAATGACCTGAAGTCAGAGTACGATTTGATTGGATTCTCTAGTTTCAATCAATAATTCCGTAATTGTTTCTTTGGTTATTTGGAACTATTTATTATATTATTAAAGTTCCTTCCCTCTTTCAATTTTATCTTGTTTAATAAAACTTTTCTCAAAACTTCCAGTAAATTCTAAATGCATTTAAAAAAATCAATAAATTTTGTATTCACATAATTAATTTGAAATCTCTTAATTATGATAAGAGAATTCATAAATAACAAAATAAAAATCATATAACTTCTGAAGAAGTTTTAACTGTGACCACCTTTTAACCTCAAGTTGTAGGTCAATATACAAATGTTCGCTAAAAAAAAATCGACAGGCAACAAAAAAATCAAATTACAATTCAAACATGTGCAGAATATTTAATTAATTCAAATGCATGACACCAACAAACAAGTCGGCAAAAAAAAAAAAAAAATAATAATAATCTATCAGCCGTATTAAACAAACAAAAAATTAACAAGAAAATTCGCAGTTTTTTTTCGAAACAAATCAATAACGGTTAATGAATTTTTATAAAAAAGAAAACAAAAATAACAATAGATAATTTATAAACAAATTTAAAAAATGACAAACAACCAAAAACAGACGCCTTATTGACTGCCAGTGTACGGTTGGCTTTCTGTCTAACTGAATGAAATCAATCCCCCCATTGATGCTGAAAGAAACAAATTGTGTTTAAAAGATCTGCCCTAACCTTGATTAGCATAAATTTTGTTTTTTGTTAATAAAATTACAAGAAATTATTATTTTTATAAACATAAACAAAACTATTAAATACATATGCACAGATAATTACTTTTTAATTGGTTATTAAGTAGCTTTATATATTTTATATAGAAGCTCAAGTGTTATTCTTTTAAATCAATTACGAAAAGATTCAATTAATGATTAAAGCAATGCCAATGTTATGAGACATGTTATGCTGACAAGTGGGTATATTAAATGACAAACGATTAGAATATTTACATAATTATTTAGACTTAACAGTGGGCTATTAATAACTTGAATTAATCTATTAATCTGAACTAGAACTGAACTAAACCTGAACTAGAACTGAACTAGAACTGAACTAGAACTGAACTAGAACTGAACTAGAGCCGAACTAGAACTCAACTAAAACTAGAACTGAACTAGAACTGAACTAGAACTGAACTAGAACTGAACTAGAACTAGAACTGAAACTAGAACTGAACTAGAACTGACTAGAACTGAACTAGAACTGAACTAGAACTGAACTAGACTGAACTGAACTGACTAGAACTGAACTAGAACTGAACTAGAACTGAACTAGAACTGAACTAGAACTGAACTAGAACTGAACTAGAACTGAACTAGAACTGAACTATGAACTGAAACTTAGAACTGAACTAAACTGAACTAGAACTGAACTAGAACTGAACTAGAACTGAACTAGAACTGAACTTAGAACTGAACTAGAACTGAACTAGAACTTGAACTAGAACTGAACTAGAACTGAACTAGAACTGAACTAGAACTGAACTAGAACTGAACTAGAACTGAACTAGAACTGAACTAGAACTGAACTAGAACTGAACTAGAACTGAACTAGAACTGAACTAGAACTGAACTAGAACTGAACTAGAACTGAACTAGAAACTGAACTAGAACTGAACTAGAACTGAACTAGAACTGAACTAGAACTGAACTAGAACTAGAACTGAACTAGAACTAGAACTGAACGAGAACTGACTAAACTGAACTAGAAACTGAACTAGAACTGAACTAGAGCCGAACTAGAACTGAACTAGAACCGAACCAGAACTGAACTAGAACTGAACTAGAACTGAACTAGAACTGAACTAGAACTGAACTAGAACTGAACTAGAACTGAACTAGAACTGAACTAGAACTGAACTAGAACTGAACTAGAACTGAACTAGAACTGAACTAGAACTGAACTAGAACTGAACTAGAACTGAACTATAACTGAACTAGAACTGAACTAGAACTGAACTAGAACTGAACTATAACTGAACTAGAACTGAACTAGAACTAGAACTGAACTAGAACTAGAACTGAACTAGAACTGAACGAGAACTGAACTAGAACTGAACTAGAACTGAACTAGAACTGAACTAGAGCGAACTAGAACTGACTAGACCGAACCTAACTGAACTACTAGACTGAACTAGAACTGAACTAGAACTGAACTAGAACTGAACTAGAACTGAACTAGAACTGAACTAGAACTGAACTAGAACTGAACTAGAACTGAACTAGAACTGAACTAGAACTGAACTAGAACTGAACTAGAACTGAACTAGAACTGAACTAGAACTGAACTAGAACTGAACTAGAACTGAACTAGAACTGAACTAGAACTGAACTAGAACTGAACTAGAACTGAACTAGAACTGAACTAGAACTGAACCAGAACTAGACGAACTAGAACTGAACTAGAACTGAACTAGAACTGAACGAACTGAACTAGAACTGAACTAGAACTGAACTAGAACTGAACTAGAACTGAACTAGAACTGAACTAGAACTGAACTAGAAACTGAACTAGAACTGAACTACAACTGAACTAGAACTGAACTAGAACTGAACTAGAACTGAACTAGAACTGAACTACAACTGAACTAGAACTGAACTAGAACGAACTAGAACTGAACTAGAACTGAACTAGAACTGACTAGAACTGAACTAGAACTGAACTAGAACTGAACTAGAACTGAACTAGAACTGAACTAGAACTGAACTAGAACTGAACCTTGAATTGAACTAGTACTGAACTATAACTAAACTAGAACTGTAAAAGTAAGAGTTCTATATTCGGCTGTGCCGAATCTTATATACCCTTCACCATGATGTGTTAAAAAAACAGTCAGTACGAATTTTATTACAAAAAAATCAAAAAATACCAATTGTATCCCATTTTATACGTCCTAACTTAATCCGAGCTCTACATGCTTAGTTTCATATTTCTAGGTTCAATATTACAGAAAATTCAAAAAGTACCTTTTGTAGAACGAAAAAGTACCAAAAAGTCCCCTTTTATGTGTTCTGGCCTAATCCGCGCTCTACATACTTAATTTCATGTTTCTAGTTTCAATATTATAGAAAATTCAAAAAGTGCCTTTTGTAGAACGAAAAAGTACCAAAAAGTCCCCTTTTATGTGTTCTCGCCTAATCCAGGCTTTACATATTTAATTTCATGTTTCTAGCTCTTACCTTCTTTTATAGGCTCTTACCTAGTCAAGGCCCTACATGCTAAATTTCATGTTTCTAGGTTCAATATTATAGAAAATTCAAAAAGTACCTTTTGTAGAACGAAAAAGTACCAAAAAGTCCCCTTTTATGTGTTCTGGCCTAATCAGGGCTCTACATACTTAATTTCATGTTTCTAGGTTCAATATTATAGAAAATTAAAAGAGTACCTTTTGTAGAACGAAAATGTACCAAAAAATCCCCTTTTATAGGCTCTTACCTAGTCAATGCCCTACATGCTAAATTTCATGTTTCTAGGTTCAATATTATAGAAAATTCAAAAATTACCTCTTGTAGAACGAAAAAGTACCAAAAAGTCCCCTTTTATGTGTTCTCGCCTAATCCAGGCTTTACATATTTAATTTCATGTTTCTAGCCAATAACAACGTAACGTGATGTTCATTCTTAGCTTTGTGTTTATAAACAAGAATTACAATAACAAATAACAAAAAAAAATTTGCCGTTTGATACTGTGTTTTGTTTTTGTTTGTTTATTGTTTTATATAAGCATGCACGAAAAAAGTAAATTTTTAATGAAATTTTCAGAGGTGGTCTCGGATTTTTACTCATATCTTCGTTATTTATGGGCCGATTTTGCTGATTTTAAAAATCGTTCTATTCGACCGTATTTCCGATAGAATTATTCGGATCTCGCAGATATCTGGGGTCTTCTGAAAACTGATTTCAACACAGACGGACATGGCTAAATCGACTCCGCTATCTATAAGGATCCAGAATATATATACTTTATAGGGTCGGAAAATTATATTATAGAAATTACAAACGGAATGACAATCTTATATATGCCCTTCTCACAAAGGTGAAATGTATAACTAGAAGTGAACTAGAACTGAACCTTGAACTGAACTAGAACTGAACTAGAACTGAACTAGAACTGAACTAGAACTGAACTAGAACTGAACTAGAACTGAACTAGAAACTGAACTGAACTAGAACTGACTAGACTGAACTAGAACAGAACTAGAACAGAACTAGAACAGAACTAGAACAGAACTAGAACAGAACTAGAACTGAACTAGAACTGAACTAGAACTGAACTAGAACTGAACTAGAACTGAACTAGAACTGAACTAGAACTGAACTAGAACTGAACTAGAACTGAACTAGAACTGAACTAGAACTGAACTAGAACTGAACTAGAACTGAACTAGAACTGAACTAGAACTGAACTAGAACTGAACTAGAACTGAACTAGAACTGAACTAGAACTGAACTAGAACTGATTAGAACTGAACTAGAACTGAACTAGAACTGAACTAGAACGAACTAGAACTGAACTAGAACTGAATTAGAACCTGAACTAGAACTGAACTAGAACTGAACTAGAACTGAACCTTGAACTGAACTAGAACTGAACTAAAACTGAACTAGAACTAAACTAGAACTGAACTAGAACTGAACTAGAACTGAACTAGAACTGAACTAGAACTTAAGACACTGAACTACAACTGAACTAGAACTGAACTAGAACTGAACTAGAACTGAACTAGAACTGAACTAGAACGGAATTAGAACTGAACAGAACTGAACTAGAACTGAACTAGAACTGAACTAGAACTGAACTAGAACTGAACTAGAACTGAACTAGAACTGAACTAGAACTGAACTAGAACTGAACTAGAACTGAACTAGAACTGAACTAGAACTGAACTAGAACTGAACTAGAACTGAACTAGAACTGAATTAGAGAGTTGAACTAGAATTGAACTAGAACCGAAGTAGAATTAAACTAGAACTGAACTAGAACTGAACTAGAACTGAACTAGAACTGAACTAGAACTGAACTAGAACTGAACTAGAACTGAACTAGAACTGAACTAGAACTGAACTAGAACTGAACTAGAACTGAACTAGAACTAAACTAGAACTGAACTAGAACTGAACTAGAACTGAAACTAGGAAGTGAACTAGAACTGAACTAGAACTGAACTAGAACTGAACTAGAACTGAACTAGAACTGAACTAGAACTAGAACTGAACTAGAACTGAACTAGAACTGAACTAGAACTGAATTAGAACTGAATTAGAGCTGAACTAGAACTGAACTAGAACCGAAGTAGAATTAAACTAGAACTGATCTAGAACTGAACTAGAACTGAACTAGAACTGAACTAGAACTGAACTAGAACTGTACTAGAACTGTACTAGAACTGAACTAGAACTGAACTAGAACTGAACTAGAACTGAACTAGAACTGAACTAGAACTGAACTAGAACTAGAACTGAACTGAACTAGAACTGAACTTAAGCGAAAACGTATTAAACTCCTTTGGAATAGCTTTCGAATTGTCTCTTTATAATCTATGGAGTGATGATAGACTTCCTACTAAGCCAAGCACAAGTTATTTTAACTTGTGCTTGGCTGCATAGTTAGGTGGATAGGGCAACTCAAAGTGTTAAGTTAAATAGCTTGTTCGGGCCTGCTCCTTCGATCTGCTGGGTTCTACAAATTAAAATACCTATTTTAAAACAGATCATGATTTTTTTACAAAATAAATACGTACGTATTCATAGTATGTAGTAAAAAAACATTAAAAAACAAGTAAGAAATTATAGTCGGGCGTGGACGACCATATGATACCCTACACCAATTGCGAATATTAAATGTGATTAATTTCAATAATAAAGCATTTCTGTTAATCTTATATAGGTTCCAAATAATGTCTGTTCATGTTCGATTGTATGCTGACTAGGAGAAATAAAAGACCGATTTCAATCATTTTCAACAGCCATCGTCAGTGGATCCAGAAAATAGTATGTGACCCATTTTAACAAATTATATTCAAAATTGCGATCTGTTGCGTGCACACAAGGTTTATAGGGTCACAAAGACGGACATAGCTTAATAAGGACAAATATTTTTGAGTGTTACAAACATCACCACATTGTGCCGACTTTTGGATAGATAGTAGTATATTAGACGTAGTTAAAAGATAAACGGCCGAAATCGGAAGGTCCGGATGTATGCGAGCTAAGGCAGAAATTGAGCCGATCCTTATAAAATGTATTATTGGGAATTATCTATATACATATATAAAAATGAATGTGTGTTTGTATTTTTATATGTTTGTTTGTTTGTGGGTTTATATGTTTGTATGTTTGAACGTTATAGACTACTAAACGGCTAAACCGATTTTCTTCAAATTTTCACAGCACATTCCTGTATGTCTGGCAATAGACCACTTTTTATTTCCGATCATGGCGAAAAATGACAGTGTTATTTATAATTATATTAAACTTAGTTGTTCCAATTTTTGGGAAGATAGTAGTATGAGCTAAAAGGCCTAAATCGGTAGGGTCCGGTTGTATGGGCTAGGGCAAAAATTGGTCCGATCCTTATAAAATTTAATGTCGACATTTATGTTTATATAAAATCTATTTGTGGCAAATTTCATCGTGATACTAGTGTTTATAAGTGAATTGTGGACATTCAAGTAATTTTCTGAAGGGAATTTTGTATGGGGGATAGGGTCAAATAATGCCCGATCATTATAAAAATCGACAGTGTTATTTATAATTATATCAAACTTAGTTTTGCCGATTTTTGAAGAGATAGTAGTATATTTGACAAAGTTTAGCTCATAAAGGCCCAAATCGGAAGGTCCGGTTATATGGGGGCTAGGGTAAAACTTGGTCCGATCCCTATAAAAATTATTGTTGGGAATTATGTTTATATAAAACTCATTTGTGCCAAATTTCATCGTGATACTAGTGTTTATAAGTGAATTGTGGACATTCAAGTCATTTTCTGAGGGGGACTTTGTATGGGGGCTAGGGTCAAATAATGCCCGATCTTTACGAAAATCACTATAATTATTAAGACATATATAAAACTAAATTTTTCCAATTTTTGTAGAGATAGTGGATCATTTAACATAATTATCAGGTCAAAAGCCCTATTCGGGGGGTCCGGTTGTATGGGGCTAGGTGAAATAATGGACCGATTTCAACCATTTTCAATAGCGTTCGTCCTTGGACCAAGAGAAGTGCATGTTCCAAATTTCATCAAATTATCTCAAAAAATATCTGTAGAGTGCGCACAAGGTTTACATGGACACACAGACAGACGGACGGACGGACGGACGGACAGACGGACATAGCTTAATCGATTCAGGAAGTGATTCTGAGCCGATTGGTATACTTTAAGGTGGGTGTAAGACCAATATTTTTGGGTGTTACAAACATCAGCACAAACGCATAATACCCTCCCCACTATAGTGGTGTAGGGTATAATTAAACTTGTTTTCAAAAAATAATCGTAAAAAAATTTATAGAAATCGTATCTGTATCTGAAGCTGTAAAACACGTGCATGTGGCGCATCTTTATTTTGGTCTCTGATGATTTATGTTAAAAACGAACGATGGTTATGTTTGCAGTTGCTGGGGTCGTGTTTTTTATTTATTTGTTTAAATTTTGTGTTTAAATAGTTGCTGTTGTTTACCTTGTTATTTTTTATTTCGCACAAAAAATAAATGAAAACAGACCTGCTGTTTGTTTTAAACGATAGTTTAATGGGAACTTGCAAATTTTAAATTAAATGAATTTTAGTTTAAAACAAGCTTTCCTATAAAATGATTAATACGAATAAAGAATTTCAGTTAAGTATTTGGAAAGTAATTGATGAGCAAGTGAATTTGAAATTGAAATGTGATAAACTATTAAAAATGATACATCAATTTGTTTTTGTTCTAGCAATAATCAAGTTATTATAAGTACAAACTCTTAAAATAAATGTTCTACGTAAATATTTTCAATTAAATCTGTCTATCTTCATAAAACAAAGCGAAAGTTGTCTGTATCTAATTAAAATAAATAAAATCGACATAAATAAATCACACGGTTTAACTTAACAAATAGTTTATCAATGATCACCATCATTGATTTGTTAATGCTAATTTTATTTAATCTCTACTATTTGGTTTGATACGAAATAATATAATAAAAATGAAATCAATATATTAATAAACATGTTCGTACATGTTTCAACAGGTTTGTAACTCTAATTTTTTATTCGGTTTTTATTTCTCTGATCATTTTATATTGTTTATTTGATTTTTAACAATTAATGTCATAATTATGGTTTATTTAATAGCTTTATTTATTTGTGTTCGAAATGAAATACGCACAAGAATTGATAAAAGCTTTTAACCAAAATTTAAGAGCATATTAATAAAAATATCACTGATATCTAAAGTCTATATTAAGGCGTTTGCTTAAAATAACGGATGTTTTGATGCAATAAAAGTGGTATAAATTGGGGATTTATGAAAAAATTGACAAAATTTTACTTCATTTTGTAAAATCATAGTTAGATATTCAAATTTAAAATACTTAGTACATATAACGGAAATAACTTCGTTAGATTTAACGCAATATATGGTAAGAGATCACTGATCAGTTCTAGTTCAAGGACATGCACTCAACTTGAACTCCACTAGAACTCAACTAGAACTGAACTAGAACAGAACTAGAATGGAAGTAGAACAGAACTAGAACTAGAACAGAACTAGAACAGAACTAGAACAGAACTAGAACAGAACTAGAACAGAACTAGAACAGAACTAGAACAGAACTAGAACAGAACTAGAACAGAACTACGAACAGAACTAGAACAGAACTAGAACAGAGCTAGAACTAGAACAGAAGTAAAACAGAACTAGAACAGAGCTAGAACTAGAACAGAAAGTAAAACAGAACTAGAACAGAACTAGAACGAACTAGAACAGAACCAGAACCGAACTAGAACAGAACTAGAACGAACTAGAACAGAACTATAACAGAACTATAACAGAACTAGAACAGACTAGAACAGAACTAGAACAGAACTGGAACAGAACTAGAACAGAACTGGAACAAACTAGAACAGAACTAGAACAGAACTAGACAGAGCTAGAACGACTAGAACTAACAGAACTAGAACCTAGAACAGAACTAGAACAGAACTAGAACAGAACTAGAACAGAACTAGAACAGAACTAGAACAGAACTAGAACAGAACTAGAACAGAACTAGAACAGAACTAGAACAGAACTAGAACAGAACTAGAACAGAACTAGAACAGAACTACAACAGAACTACAACAGAACTACAACAGAACTAGAACAGAACTAGAACAGAACTAGAACAGAACTAGAACAGAACTAGAACAGAACTAGAACAGAACTAGAACAACTAAACAGAACTAGAACAGAACTAGAACAGAACTAGAACAGAACTACACACAGAACTACAACAGAACTACAACAGAACTACAACAGAACTAGAACAGAACTAGAACAGAACTAGAACAGAACTAGAGAACTAGAACAGAACTAGAACAGAACTAGAACAGAACTAGAACAGAACTAGAACAGAACTAGAACAGAACTAGAACAGAACTAGAACAGAACTAGAACAGAACTAGAACAGAACTAGAACAGAACTAGAACAGAACTAGAACAGAACTAGAACAGAACTAGAACAGAACTAGAACAGAACTAGAACAGAACTAGAACAGAACTAGAACAGAACTAGAACAGAACTAGAACAGAACTAGAACAGAACTAGAACAGAACTAGAACAGAACTAGAACAGAACTAGAACAGAACTAGAACAAAACTAGAACGAACTAGAACAGAACTAGAACAGAACTAGAACAGAACTAGAACAGAACTAGAACAGAACTAGAACAGAACTAGAACGAACTAGAACAGAACTAGAAAGAACTAGAACAGAACTAGAACAGAACTAGAACAGAACTAGAACAGAACTAGAACAGAACTATAACAGAACTAGAACAAACTAGAACAGAACTAGAACAGAAGAACAAACAGAACGAACTAGAACAGAACTAGAACAGAACTAGAACAGAACTAGAACAGAACTAGAACAGAACTAGAACAGAACTAGAACAGAACTAGAACAGAACTAGAACAGAGCTAGAACTAGAACAGAAGTAAAACAGAACTAGAACAGAACTAGAACAGAACTAGAAACAGAACTACAACAAACTAGAACAGAACTAGAACAGAACTAGAACAGAACTAGAACAGAACTAGAACAGAACTAGAACAGAACTAGAACAGAACTAGAACAGAACTAGAACAGAACTAGAACAGAACTAGAACAGAACTAGAACAGAACTAGAACAGAACTAGAACAGAACTAGAACAGAACTAGAACAGAACTACAACAGAACTACAACATAACTAGAAGAGAACTAGAACAGAACTAGAACAGAACTAGAACAGAACAGAACAGTACTAGAACAGAACTAGAACAGAACTAGAACAGAACTAGAACAGAACTAGAACAGAACTAGAACAGAACTAGAACAGACTAGAACAGAACTAGAACAGAACTAGAACAGCTAGAACAGAACTAGAACAGAACTAGAACAGAACTAGAACAGAACTAGAACAGAACTAGAACGAACTAGAACAGAACTAGAACAGAACTAGAACAGAACTAGAACAGAACTAGAACAGAACTAGAACAGAACTAGAACAGAACTAGAACAGAACTAGAACAGAACTAGAACAGAACTAGAAAAGAACTAGAACAGAACTAGAAGAGAACTAGAACAGAACTAGAACAGCACTAGAACAGAACTAGAACAGAACTAGAACAGAACTAGAACAGAACTAGAACAGAACTAGAACAGAACTAGAACAGAACTAGAACAGAACTAGAGCAGGACTAGAACAGACTAGAACAGAACTAGAACAGAACTAGAACAGAAGTAAACAGAACTAGAACAAAACTAGAACTAGAACAAAACTAGAACTAGAACAGAACTAACACAGAACTAAAACAGAACTAAACAGAACTAGAACAGAACTGGAACAGAACTAGAACAGAACTAGAACAGAACTAGAACAGAACGAACAGAACTAGAACAGAACTAGAACAGAACTAGAACAGAACTAGAACAGAACTAGAACAGAACTAGAACAGAACTAGAACAGAACTAGAACAGAACTAGAACTGAACTAGTACAGAACTAGAACAGAACTAGAACAGAACTAGAACAGAACTAGAACAGAACTAGAACAGAACTAGAACAGAACTAGAACAGAACTAGAACAGAACTAGAACAGAGCTAGAACAGAACTAGAACAGAACTAGAACAGAACTAGAACAGAATAGAAAGAACTAGAACAGAACTAGAACAGAACTAGAACAGAACTAGAACAAAACTAGAACAGAACTAGAACAGAACAACGAACTAGAACAGAACTAGAACAGAACTAGAACAGAACTAGAACAGAACTAGAACAGAACTAGAACAGAACTAGAGCAGGACTAGAACAGAACTAGAACAGAACTAGAACAGAACTAGAACAGAAGTAAAACAGAACTAGAACAGAACTAGAACAAAACTAGAACTAGAACAGAACTAAAACAGAACTAAAACAGACTAAAACAGAACTAGAACAGAACTGGAACAGAACTAGAACAGAACTAGAACAGAACTAGAACAGAACTACAACAGAACTAGAACAGAACTAGAACAGAACTAGAACAAACAGAACTAGAACAGAACTAGAACAGAACTAGAACAGAACTAGAACTGAACTAGTACAGAACTAGAACAGAACTAGAACAGAACTAGAACAAACTAGAACTAGAACAGAACTAGAACAGAACTAGAACAGAACTAGAACAGAACTAGAACAGAACTAGAACAGAACTAGAAAGAACTAGAACAGAACTAGAACAGAACTAGAACAGAACTAGAACTGGAACAGACTAGAACAGAACTCGAACAGAACTAGAACAGAACTAGAACAGAACTAGAACAGAACTAGAACAGAACTAGAACAAACTAGAACAGAACTAGAACAGAACTAGACAGACTAGAACAGAACTAGAACAGAACTAGAACAGAACTAGAACAGAACTAGAACATAACTAAAACAGAACTAAAACAGAACTAGAACAGAACTGAACAGAACTAGAACAGAACTAGAACAAACTAGAACAGAACTAGAACAGAACTCAACAGAACTAGAACAGACTAGAACAGAACTAGAACAGAACTAGAACAGAACTAGAACAGAACTAGAACAGAACTAGAACAGAACTAGAACAGAACTAGAACAGAACTAGAACAGAACTAGAACAGAACTAAACAGAACTAGAACTGAACTAGACAGAACTAGAACAGAACTAGAACAGAACTAGAACAGAACTAGAACAGAACTAGAACAGAACTAGAACAGAACTAGAACAGAACTAGAACAGAACTAGAACAGAACTAGAACAGAACTAGAACAGAACTAGAACAGAACTAGACAGAACTATAACAGAACTAGAACAGAACTAGAACAGAACTAGAACAGAACTAGAACAGAACTAGAACAGAACTAGAACTGAACAGAACTAGAACAGAACTAGAACAGAACTAGAACAGAACTAGAACAGAACTAGAACAGAACTAGAACAGAACTAGAACAGAACTAGAACAGAACTAGAACAAACTAGAACAGAACTAGAACAGAACTAGAACAGAACTAGAACAGAACTAGAACAGAACTAGAACAGAACTAGAACAGAACTAGAACAGAACTAGAACAGAACTAGAACAGAACTAGAACAGAACTAGAACAGAACTAGAACAGAACTAGAACGAACTAGAACAGAACTAGAACAGAACTAGAACAGGAAAGAACTAGAACAGAACTAGAACAGAACTAGAACAGAACTAGAACAGAACTAGAACAGAACTAGAACAGAACTAGAACAGAACTAGAACAGAACTAGAACAGAACTAGAACAGAACTAGAACAGAACTAGAACAGAACTAGAACAGAACTAGAACAGAACTAGAACAGAACTAGAACAGAACTAGAACAAGAACTAGAACAGAACTAGAACAGAACTAGAACAGAACTAGAACAGAACTAGAACAGAACTAGAACAGAACTAGAACAGAACTAGAACAGAACTAGAACAGAACTAGAACAGAACTAGAACAGAACTAGAACAGAACTAGAACAGAACTAAGCAAACTAGAACAACTAGAACAGAACTAGAACAGAACTAAACAGAACTAGAACAGAACTAGAACTAGAACAGAACTAGAACAGAACTAGAAACAGAACTAGAACAGAACTGAACAGAACTAGAACAGAACTAGAACAGAACTAGAACAGAACTGAACAGAACTAGAACAGAACTAGAACAGAACTAGACAGAACTAGAACAGAACTAGAACAGAACTAGAACAGAACTAGAACAGAACTGAACAGAACTAGAACAGAACTAGAACAGAACTAGAACAGAACTAGAACAGAACTAGAACAGAACTAGAACAGAACTAGAACAGAACTAGAACAGAACTAGAACAGAACTAGAACAGAACTAGAACAGAACTAGAACAGAACTAGAACAGAACTAGAACAGAACTAGAACAGAATACAGAACTAGAACAAAACTAGAACTAGAACAGAACTAGACAGAACTAAAACGAACTAAACAGAACTAGAACAGAACTGAATAGAACTAGAACAGAACTAGAACAGAACTAGAACAGAACTAGAAACAGAACTAGAACAGAACTGAACAGAACTAGAACAGAACTAGAACAGAACTAGAACAGAACTAGAACAGAACTAGAACAGAAACTAGAACAGAACTAGAACAGAACTAGAACAGAACTAGAACTGAACTAGAACTGAACTAGTACAGAACTAAACAGAACTAGAACAGAACTAGAACAGAACTAGAACAGAACTAGAACAGAACTAGACAGAACTAGAACAGAACTAGAACAGAACTAGAACAGAACTAGAACAGAGCTAGAACAGAACTAGAACAGAACTAGAACAGAACTAGAACAGAACTAGAACAGAACTAGAACAGAACTAGAACAGAACTAGAACAGAACTAGAACAGAACTAGAACAGAACTAGAACAGAACTAGAACAGAACTAGAACAGAACTAGAACAGAACTAGAACAGAACTAGAAAAGAACTAGAACAGAACTAGAACAGAACTAGAACAGAACTAGAACAGAACTAGAGCAGAACTAGAACAGAACTAGAACAGAACTAGAACAGAACTAGAACAGAAGTAAAACAGAACTAGAACAGAACTAGAACAAAACAGAACTAGAACAGAACTAAAACAGAACTAGAACAGAACTAAACAGAACTAAACAGAACTAGAACAGAACTAGAACAGAACTAGAACAGAACTAGAACAGAACTAACAGAACTAGAACAGAACTAGAACAGAACTAGAACAGAACTAGAACAGAACTAGAACAGAACTAGAAAGAAACTAGAACAGAACTAGAACAGAACTAGAACAGAACTAGAACAGAACTAGAACAGAACTAGAACAGAACTAGAACAGAACTAGAACAGAACTAGAACAGAACTAGAACAGAACTAGAACAGAACTAGAACAGAACTAGAACAGAACTAGAACAGAACAACAGAACTAGAACAGAACTAGAACAGAACTAGAACAGAACTAGAACAGAACTAGAACAGAACTAGAACAGAACTAGAACAGAACTAGAACAGAACTAGAACAGAACTAGAACGAACAGAACTAGAACAGAACTAGAACAGAACTAGAACAGAACTAGAACTAGAACAGAACTAGAACAGAACTAGAACAGAACTAGAACAGAACTAGAACAGAACTAAAACAGAACTAGAACAGAACTAGAACAGAACTAGAACAGAACTAGAACAGAACTAGAACAGAACTAGAACAGAACTAGAACAGAACTAGAACAGAACTAGAACAGAACTAGAACAGAACTAGAACAGAACTAGAACAGAACTAGAAACAGAACTAGAACAGAACTAGAACAGAACTAGAACAGAACTAGAACAGAACTAGAACAGAACTAGAAACAGAACTAGAACAGAACTAGAACAGAACTAGAACAGAACTAGAACAGAACTAGAACAGAACTAGAACAGAACTAGAACAGAACTAGAACAGAACTAGAACAGAACTAGAACAGAACTAGAACAGAACTAGAACAGAACTAGAACAGAACTAGAACAGAACTAGAACAGAACTAGAACAGAACTAGAACAGAACAGAACAGACAGAACTAGAACAGAACTAGAACAGAACTAGAACAGAACTAGAACAGAACTAGAACAGAACTAGAACAGAACTAGAACAGAACTAGAACAGAACTAGAACAGAACTAGAACAGAACTAGAACAGAACTAGAACAGAACTAGAACAGAACTAGAACAGAACTAGAACAGAACTAGAACGAACTAGAACAGAACTAGACACAGAACTAGAACAGAACTAGAACAGAACTAGAACAGAACTAGAACAGAACTAGAACAGAACTAGAACAGAACTAGAACAGAACTAGAACAGAACTAGAACAGAACTAGAACAGAACTAGAACAGAACTAGAACAGAACTAGAACAGAACTAGAACAGAACTAGAACAGAACTAGAACAGAACTAGAACAGAACTAGAACAGAACTAGAACAGAACTAGAACAGAACTAGAACAGAACTAGAACAGAACTAGAACAGAACTAGAACAGAACTAGAACAGAACTAGAACAGAACTAGAACAGAACTAGAACAGAACTAGAACAGAACTAGAACAGAACTAGAACAGAACTAGAACAGAACTAGAACAGAACTAGAACAGAACTAGAACAGAACTAGAACAGAACTAGAACAGAACTAGAACAGAACTAGAACAGAACTAGAACAGAACTAGAACAGAACTAGAACAGAACTAGAACAGAACTAAACAGAACTAAACAGAACTAGAACAGAACTAGAACAGAACTAGAACAGAACTAGAACAGAACTAGAACAGAAACTAGAACAGAAATAGAACAGAACTAGAACAGAACTAGAACAGAACTAGAACAGAACTAGAACAGAACTAGAACAGAACTAGAACAGAAGTAAAACAGAACTAGAAAAAAACTAGAACTAGAACAGAACTAGAACAGAACTAAACAGAACTAAACAGAACTAGAACAGAACTGGAACAGAACTAGAACAGAACTAGAACAGAACTAGAACAGAACTAGAACAGAACTAGAACAGAACTAGAACAGAACTAGAAGAACTAGACAGAACTAGAACAGAACTAGAACAGAACTAGAACAGAACTAGAACAGAACTAGAACAGAACTAGAACAGAACTAGAACAGAACTAGAACAGAACTAGAACAGAACTAGAACAGAACTAGAACAGAACTAGAACAGAACTAGAACAGAACTAGAACAGAACTAGAACAGAACTAGAACAGAACTAGAACAGACTAGAACAGAACTAGAACAGAACTAGAACAGAAGTAAACAGAACTAGAACAAAACTAGAACTAGAACAGAACTAAACAGAACTAAACAGAACTAAACAGAACTAGAACAGAACTAGAACAGAACTAGAACAGAACTAGAACAGAACTAGAACAGAACTAGAACAGAACTAGAACAGAACTAGAACAGAACTAGAACAGAACTAGAAAGAACTAGAACAGAACTAGAACAGAACTAGAACAGAACTAGAACAGAACTAGAACAGAACTAGAACAGAACAGAACTAGAACAGAACTAGAACTGAACTAGTACAGAACTAGAACAGAACTAGAACAGAACTAGAACAGAACTAGAACAGAACTAGAACAGAACTAGAACAGAACTAGAACAGAACTAGAACAGAACTAGAACAGAACTAGAACAGAGCTAGAACAGAACTAGAACAGAACTAGAACAGAACTAGAACAGAACTAGAACAGAACTAGAACAGAACTAGAACAGAACTAGAACAGAACTAGAACAGAACTAGAACAGAACTAGAACAGAACTAGAACAGAACTAGAAACAGAACTAGAACAGAACTAGAACAGAACTAGAAACAGAACTAGAACAGAACTAGACAGGAACTAGAACAGAACTAGAACAGAACTAGAACAGAAGTAAAACAGAACTAGAACAGAACTAGAACAAAACTAGAACTAGAACAGAACAAAACAGAACTAAAACAGAACTAAACAGAACTAGAACAGAACTGGAACAGAACTAGAACAGAACTAGAACAGAACTAGAACAGAACTAACAGAACTAGAACAGAACTAGAACAGAACTAGAACAGAACTAGAACAGAACTAGAACAGAACTAGAACAGAACTAGAAAGAACTAGACAGAACTAGAACAGAACTAGAACAGAACTAGAACAGAACTAGAACAGAACTAGAACAGAACTAGAACAGAACTAGAACAGAACTAGAACAGAACTAGAACAGAACTAGAACAGAACTAGAACAGAACTAGAACAGAACTAGAACAGAACTAGAACAGAACTAGAACAGAACTAGAACAGAACTAGAACAGAACTAGAACAGAACTAGAACAGAACTAGAACAGAACTAGAACAGAACTAGAACAGAACTAGAACAGAACCAGAACAGAACTAGAACAGAACTAGAACAGAACTAGAACAGAACTAGAACAGAACTAGAACAGAACTAGAACAGAACTAGAACAGAACTAGAACAGAACTAGAACAGAACTAGAACAGAACTAAACAGAACTAGAAACAGAACTAGAACAGAACTAGAACAGAACTAGAACAGAACTAGAACAGAACTAGAACAGAACTAGAACAGAACTAGAACAGAACTAGAACAGAACTAGAACAGAACTAGAACAGAACTAGAACAGAACTAGAACAGAACTAGAACAGAACTAGAACAGAACTAGAACAGAACTAGAACAGAACTAGAACAGAACTAGAACAGAACTAGAACAGAACCAGAACAGAACTAGAACAAACTAGAACAGAACTAGAACAGAACTAGAACAGAACTAGAACAGAACTAGAACAGAACTAGAACAGAACTAGAACAGAACTAGAACAGAACTAGAACAGAACTAGAACAGAACTAGAACAGAACTAGAACAGAACTAGAACAGAACTAGAACAGAACTAGAACAGAACTAGAACAGAACTAGAACAGAACTAGAACAGAACTAGAACAGAACTAGAACAGAACTAGAACAGAACTAGAACAGAACTAGAAAGAACTAGAACAGAACTAGAACAGAACTAGAACAGAACTAGAACAGAACTAGAACAGAACTAGAACAGAACTAGAACAGAACTAGAACAGAACTAGAACAGAACTAGAACAGAACTAGAACAGAACTAGAACAGAACTAGAACAGAACTAGAACAGAACTAGAACAGAACTAGAACAGAACTAGAACAGAACTAGAACAGAACTAGAACAGAACTAGAACAGAACTAAAACAGAACTAGAACAGAACTAGAACAGAACTAAACAGAACTAGAACAGAACTAGAACAGAACTAGAACAGAACTAGAACAGAACTAGAACAGAACTAGAACAGAACTAGAACAGAACTAGAACAGAACTAGAACAGAACTAGAACAGAACTAGAACAGAACTAGAGCAGAACTAGAACAGAACTAGAACAGAACTAGAACAGAAGTAAAACAGAACTAGAACAAAACTAGAACTAGAACAGAACTAAACAGAACTAAAACAGAACTAGAACAGAACTGGAACAGAACTAGAACAGAACTAGAACAGAACTAGAACAGAACTAGAACAGAACTAGAACAGAACTAGAACTGAACTAGTACAGAACTAGAACAGAACTAGAACAGAACTAGAACAGAACTGGAACAGAACTAGAACAGAACTAGAACAGAACTAGAACAGAACTAGAACAGAACTAGAACAGAGCTAGAACAGAACTAGAACAGAACTAGAACAGAACTAGAACAGAACTAGAACAGAACTAGAACAGAACTAGAACAGAACTAGAACAGAACTAGAACAGAACTAGAACAGAACTAGAACAGAACTAGAACAGAACTAGAACAGAACTAGAACAGAACTAGAACAGAACTAGAACAGAACTAGAACAGAACTAGAACAGAACTAGAACAGAACTAGAACAGAACTAGAACAGAACTAGAACAGAACTAGAACAGAACTAGAACAGAACTAGAACAGAACTAGAACAGAACTAGAACAGAACTAGAACAGAACTAGAACAGAACTAGAGCAGGACTAGAACAGAACTAGAACAGAACTAGAACAGAAGTAAAACAGAACTAGAACAGAACTAGAACAAAACTAGAACTAGAACAGAACTAAAACAGAACTAAAACAGAACTAGAACAGAACTGGAACAGAACTAGAACAGAACTAGAACAGAACTAGAAGAGAACTACAACAGAACTACAACAGAACTAGAACAGAACTAGAACAGAACTAGAACAGAACTAGAACAGAACTAGAACAGAACTAGAAGAGAACTAGAACAGAACTAGAACAGCACTAGAACAGAACTAGAACAGAACTAGAACAGAACTAGAACAGAACTAGAACAGAACTAGAACAGAAACTAGAACAGAACTAGAACAGAACTAGAACAGACAGAACTAGAGCAGAAACTAGAACAGAAATAGAACAGAACTAGAACAGAAGTAAAACAGAACTAGAACAAAACTAGAACTAGAACAGAACTAAAACAGAACTAAAACAGAACTAGAACAGAACTGGAACAGAACTAGAACAGAACTAGAACAGAACTAGAACGAACTAGAAACAGAACTAGAACAGAACTAGAATGAACTAGTACAGAACTAGAACAGAACTAGAACAGAACTAGAACAGAACTAGAACAGAACTAGAACAGAACTGGAACAGAACTAGAACAGAACTAGAACAGAAACTAGAACAGAACTAGAACAGAACTAGAACAGAGCTAGAACAGAACTAGAACAGAACTAGAACAGAACTAGAACAGAACTAGAACAGAACTAGAACAGAACTAGAACAGAACTAGAACAGAACTAGAACAGAACTAGACACAGAACTAGAACAGAACTAGAACAGAACTAGAACAGAACTAGAACAGAACTAGAACTAGAACAAAACTAGAACAGAACTAGAACGAACTAGAACAGAACTAGAACAGAACTAGAACAGAACTAGAACAGAACTAGAACAGAACTAGAACAGAACTAGAGCAGGACTAGAACAGAACTAGAACAGAACTAGAACAGAACTAGAACAGAACTAGAACAGAAGTAAAACAGAACTAGAACAGAACTAGAACAAAACTAGAACTAGAACAGAACTAAAACAGAACTAAAACAGAACTAGAACAGAACTGGAACAGAACTAGAACAGAACTAGAACAGAACTAGAACAGAACTACAACAGAACTACAACAGAACTAGAACAGAACTAGAACAGAACTAGACAGAACTAGAACAGAACTAGAACAGAACTAGAACAGAACTAGAACAGAACTAGAACTGAACTAGTACGGAACTAGAACAGAACTAGAACAGAACTAGAACAGACTAGAACAGAACTAGAACAGAACTAGAACAGAACTAGAACAGAACTAGAACAGAACTAGAACAGAACTAAAACAGAACTGGAACAGAACTAGAAACTAGAACAGAACTAGAACAGAACTAGAACAGAACTAGAACAGAACTAGAACAACTAGACAGAACTAGAACAGAACTAGAACAGAACTAGAACAGAAACTAGAACAGAACTAGAACAGAACTCGAACAGAACTAGAACAGAACTAGAACAGAACTAGAAACAGAACTAGAAACAGAACTAGAGCAGAACTAGAACAGAACTAGAACAGAACTAGAACAGAACTAGAACAGAACTAGAACAGAACTAGAACAGAACTAGAACAGAACTAGAACAGACACTAGAACAGAACTAGGAACAGAACTAGAACTAGAACAGAACTAGAATAGAACTAGAACAGAACTAGAACAGAACTAGAACAGGAACTAGAACAGAACTAGAACAGAACTAGAACAGAACTAGAACAGAACTAGAAACAGAACTAGAACAGAAACTAGACAGAACTAGACCAGAACTAGAACAGAACTAGAACAGAACTGAAGAACTAGAACAGAACTAGACAGACTAGAACAGAACTAGAACAGAACTAGAACTGAACTAGAACAGAACTAGAACAGAACTAGAACAGAACTAGAACAGAACTAGAAAAGAACTAAAACTGAACTAGAACAGAAATAGAACTAACTAGAACTGAACTAGAACTAAACTAGAACTGAACTAGAACTGAACTAGAACTGAACTAGAACTGATCTAGAACTGATCTAGAACAGACCTAGAACTGAACTAGAACTGATCTAGAACAGACCTAGAACTGAACTAGAACTGAACTAGAACTGAACTAGAACTGAACTAGAACTGAACTAGAACTGAACTAGAACTGAACCAGAACTGAACTAGAACAGAAATAGAACAGAAATAGAACTGAAACAGAACTGCATTAGAACAGAATTAGAACTGAACTAGAACTGAAGTATAAGTAAGTATAAGATTTGAATTAAAAGTTCGAATTATGATGCTTGTTTGATCAAAGTTAGAATTTGTTATAATTTACTTCGATTTGTTACATACAATTTACTTCGAAAACCTTAAATACTTAATGATTTTATGATATCTCTGAAGCGTTAATTTAAAAAATTAATTCTGTTTTTGATCACTTATATTCTCGTTTAATATCAAGCATAATCTAATCTCCCGTATTATGTCACCCATTAAGTTAATTACAATTAAGTTTCTAAGTTATATTAGTATCACAAACATATTCGAAAGTATAAAAGAAAACCGCAAAATTAAATAATTCTAAGACATTCTAAATATTTCGATAAATTAGCATAAATTAAATTAAAAAAAGAGTGACAATACTAATTTATTCTTTGTATCCAGATTTAAGTTAAATAATTTTCTTTTCAAAAATGTTTTAATTAGTGCGAACACAACTTGTTTGCGTTTGGATGGATGATCTAGCAGGTTTTGAATTTATTTTTCTAAATTTTAAAGCTGGTTCTGAACTTTGGTATTAATAAAACAAAAACATTAATAAATATGCATGTTTCTGAATAGAATATTTTCTGTGTTGTTTCATTTACAAATAAAAGTCAATAAATTAATAATTTTTTTTTTTTTAATATTTTAACATTTTTTTATTATTTCGTAATATTTAACTTGTTTGGTTCTTTGCATAGAAAAGATACCAACAAACTCGAGTTTTTTCTTTTAATTTTTTTTAATCATTTACAATGTTTTCATTTTAAATATATGGCGCATTTTATGTAAAAAATAGAAAACAGATTCTTAAACTAAACTATAAACATTTTTTGGATCTTTTACGATAAATTTTTTAACTAATTAAAAAAAGACAGGATATTAAATTAATTTAATAATTTAGAAAGTAAAAGAAGGTTGAGGGTTGTTGGGATAGAAGTAACCTTCGGGTTCCTTCTTGGGTTGAGGGGGCAAGTATTCGTTGTTGGGCTTAGAGGGAGCTACTGGCTTGGGGGCAGGTTTGGGAGCTACTGGCTTAGGAGCAGGGGCGGCAGGCTTGACTACAGGAGGCAAGTATTCGTTTTTGGGAGCTGGCTTAGGGGCGGGTTTGGGGGCTGGTTTGGGAGCTACTGGTTTGGGTTGAGGAGGCAAGTATTCGTTGTTGGGCTTTGAGGGAGCAACGGGCTTGGGAGCAGGTTTGGGAGCTACTGGCTTAGGGGCAGGAGCTGGTTTGGGAGCTGGTTTAGGTTGAGGAGGCAAGTACTCGTTCTTGGGGGCAACTGGTTTCTGCGGAACTACAGCTGGAGCAGCAGGCTTGACTACAGGGGCCAAGTATTCCTTCTTGGGGGCGGGTTCAAAAGCCTTCTTGGGAGCTTCATAGTGGTAACCATCTTCTTCCAAAACACCAGCTTTGGGAGCTACTGGTTTGGGAGCTGGAGCTGGCTTAGGAGCAACAGGTTTGGGAGCTGGTGCTGGTTTGGGTTGAGGAGGCAAGTATTCGTTTTTAGGAGCTACTGGCTTAGGAGCGGGAGCTGGTTTGGGAGCTACTGGTTTGGGAGCAGGAACGGGCTTCTTGGGAACAACAGCTGGAGCAGCGGGCTTGACTACAGGAGGCAAGTATTCGTTCTTGGGAGCAGGTTCAAAAGCCTTCTTGGGAGCTTCATAGTGGTAACCATCTTCTTCCAAAACACCAGCTTTGGGAGCAACTGGTTTGGGAGCAGGAGCTGGCTTAGGAGCAGGAGCTGGCTTGGGAGCAACAGGTTTGGGAGCTGGAGCTGGTTTGGGTTGAGGAGGCAAGTATTCGTTCTTGGGAGCTACTGGTTTGGGAGCAGGAGCTGGCTTAGGAGCAACTGGCTTAGATTGAGGTGGCAAGTATTCATTCTTGGGAGCAACTGGTTTGGGAGCAACAGGCTTAGGAGCAGGAACTGGCTTCTTAGGTACAACAGCAGGAGCAGCTGGCTTGACTACAGGAGGCAAGTATTCGTTCTTGGGAGCAGGTTCAAAAGCCTTCTTGGGAGCTTCATAGTGGTAACCATCTTCTTCCAAAACACCAGCTTTGGGAGCAACTGGTTTGGGAGCAGGAGCTGGCTTGGGTGCAGGAGCAACTGGTTTGGGAGCAGGAGCTGGCTTGGGAGCAACTGGTTTGGGAGCTGGAGCTGGCTTGGGTTGAGGGGGCAAGTATTCATTCTTGGGAGCTACTGGTTTGGGAGCAACAGGCTTAGGAGCAGGAACTGGCTTCTTGGGAACAACAGCGGGAGCAGCTGGCTTGACTACAGGAGGCAAGTATTCGTTCTTGGGAGCAGGTTCAAAAGCCTTCTTGGGAGCTTCATAGTGGTAACCATCTTCTTCCAAAACACCAGCTTTAGGAGCAACTGGTTTGGGAGCAGGAGCTGGCTTAGGAGCAACAGGTTTAGGAGCTGGAGCTGGTTTAGGTTGAGGAGGCAAGTATTCGTTCTTGGGAGCAACTGGTTTAGGAGCAACAGGTTTGGGAGCAGGAACGGGCTTCTTGGGTACAACAGCCGGAGCAGCGGGCTTGACTACAGGAGGCAAGTATTCGTTTTTAGGGCTAGCAGGAATGAAAGGCTTAGCAGGAACAACTGGAGCAGCTGGAATGATAGGTCTAGCTGGTTCAAAAGCCTTCTTGGGGGATTCATAGTGGTAACCATCTTCTTCCAAAACACCAGCCTTGGGAGCCACAGGCTTGGGTGCTACTGGTTTGGGAGCAACTGGTTTAGGAGCTACGGTCTTGGGGGCTTCATATTGGGGGAAGGGTATATCAACAACTGGATGATCGTAGTGATAACCATCTTCTTGCAAGTTATTGCTGTGATCAAACAAGTGTGAAACGTCAGCACTGACGCAAGCCACTAAGGCCAGAGCAATTAAAAATTTCTGAAATCAAACACAATAAACACATAACACACAATTAAAATTATAAACATTTTATTTTCAATATTCCACATGATGTTAAAATTTTTTTTCAAAAATCGGTTTCAATGCTCTAGTATTTTTCATTTCATATAATTTTTTTTTTTATAAATGGAGCATGAAATTTTATCTTAATTATTTGTTGTTTTTTTTTTCAAGGTTGAAACTTTTCTTTTCTTTTTTTGTCAGCTCTTTAAATCACTTTTATTACACACTGTATTCACACACACCGTTAAATCCTTTAAATTCTTACCATATTGTATTTATGCGACGAATTCGATTCTAATCCACACAACGAATGTCGACGAATGACTGTGTGGTTAATTTAGATTGCGAAATTATTTATATCGCCAAAGAAAAAAAAAACTCAAATGAATAAAGAAAAAAAATCAAGTTAAGGATGTTACAATATGAGAACATTTTTAAAAGCTTTTATGGCGTTCGATATTAAACTATAAGCTGCTGCTGATGCTGCCAAAAACATCGTCATTATGATCATGAGCAAAACAACATCATGATCAGCATTATCATCATCATCAGCAGCAGTGTAGCATCATTATGATGTTCATATACCTGTACACTGAGATGACAAATATTTCGATTTAAAAATAGTATGTGTTTTGTTCTTAGTACATATTTTAAATTTAATATTTATCGTAGTTTTAGTCGATTGATTGTAGATTGTTCTTTTGCTTTTGATCTTGTTGATGCTCTGTTTCTCAGTGAAGAGAAGTCTATGTGTTTTAGTTGCTCATAATGAGGTTTTGTTTTGCTGATCATAATGATGTTGATCAGCAGAAGAAGCGTTAAATCTGGCGTTAACACCAACTCTAGGTGATCGTCACTTTAACAACCGGCTTCGGTAGAATAACACCATCACAACATTTTCCATTAAATCTTGATTCTTAAGCGATACATTTTGTATTGACAGGCAATATTAAAAAGATATAAAAATCACCAAAAACAAATTTTTAACAATTTTTTGGGTGATGGTTCTTTTGGTGTGCACCCTACAGTGGGTAGTGTTAATATTTCAATTGCAAAGATAAAATATTTTCAACTGAAACTTTCTTTATCGTAATTATACTCGAACTCTAATAGAAATTTACCTACAAATTGTTATATAAAACCCTCCTGAGCTCGACTTGATCTATAAACGACTTCTAGTAGAATCCTCTTCGAACCTTAGACGAACTATCTTTAAACTTTACTAAAGCTTTAGTAGAGCCTAAACTCTTAACGAGTTCTAATAGAATTTTTCTAGAACTACATAAGAACTCGAGTTTCAGCTGAACTTCTTAAGAACTCTAAACTCTAATTAAACCCCATTTTATAACTTAGAATCCTATACTTAAGCAATTTCCTTTAGTAGGGTTCAACTTACATCGTTAACCACTGCTTCTTAAAATCAATTAGTTTCTTACTAGTTTTTTTTTTAGAAAATATTTATCTTTGTATATTTTTTAAATACTATTATGGTTCTATTATTATAATTCTAACATAAAACTGTATTTTAATTTATTCAAATTAGTTGGTTAAATTAATTTTTTTTATTTAGTCAGAAGTGAGCGTTTTTTTCTAATTTATTTTGTTTTTCTATTATTGATTTTGATTTAAATCTTTAAGAATCTTTAAAAGTAGTATTTTTGAAAATATATTCTTATTTTGTCATACGTTGTTTTCTTTTAAAAAAAAAAACAAAAGTTTAAATTTATTGTTTCAAAGTGCTTAATAAATGATGAATTGCTATTTTATTATAAACTAAAACAAACTGTAGAGTTTATGTTAATTTTTTATTTGGCCAAAAATAGACTAAAACAAAACGGAAAATTACATAATATTTTGTAAAATTGTAATACATTTAATTTTTATGAGGAATTTGTCCATAATTTCTTAAAACCAGAAAGTCTAAACCAGATTACTAACATATAGGCATTCTAAAGCTTATAAGCTAGGAAGTTAGTCTTACAGCCAAAATTTAGTAAACAAATAAAAATAGTCGTTTAATTTAATTGTGAGAGGTTGGAATTTTTTAACTGAATATCAAACTCTAAAGCACCGTTAAAGCTAATGCCATTAAAGCGTGACAGGCAGATGGTTAAGATTTGTTTTCTTATTTTTTTGTAATTTTATTGTTTATAAATAAAATAGAAACAGGTTATTGCCCTTTCTTTCATACTAAATGGACACATTGATTTTGATTTTATAGAACCAGCTACCAGGGAAATCTCCACTTTTAATATATTCTCAACATATATATGTTTACTCTACTCTTTATCTTCTCTTACACTACTCTTACTATACTCTTACTCTACTCTTACTCTACTCTTACTCTACTCTTACTCTACTCTTACTCTACTCTTACTCTACTCTTACTCTACTCTTACCCTACTCTTACTCTACTCTTACTCTACTCTTACTCTACTCTTACTCTACTCTTACTCTACTCTTACTCTACTCTTACTCTACTCTTACTCTACTCTTACTCTACTCTTACTCTACTCTTACTCTACTCTTACTCTACTCTTACTCTACTCTTACTCTACTCTTACTCTACTCTTACTCTACTCTTACTCTACTCTTACTCTTACTCTACTCTTACTCTTACTCTACTCTTACTCTTACTCTACTCTACTCTTACTCTTACTCTTACTCTTACTCTTACTCTTACTCTTACTCTTACTCTTACTCTTACTCTTACTCTTACTCTTACTCTACTCTACTCTACTCTACTCTACTCTACTCTACTCTACTCTACTCTACTCTACTCTACTCTACTCTTACTCTACTCTTACTCTACTCTTACTCTACTCTTACTCTACTCTTACTCTACTCTTACTCTACTCTTACTCTACTCTTACACTACTCTTACACTACTCTTACTTTACTCTTACTCCTCCTCCTTAGAAAATGGCTTCAACGTCGATAATCTCCAAATAACAGTAGTATTACCATGAAAATCGGCACCCTAACTTAGATAAAGATATAAAATCCTCAATTAAATATTGTTAGGATTGGTTTGCATTTGACTCTAGCCAACGTATAAAGCCCCCTATCGAAATCAAGGCAATACAATACACGCATAAATGATGTAGGATATTATTTGACTGACCATGCCCATACGTATTTACTTGTTCTACTCTAATAGATGCGTATTCAAAAAAATAAAATAATATTACAACTTTTCGAAAAATTGCCTATAATTTCCGTGTTTATAGGCAGAATATAATTTTGAATTAAACTAACATAAATTATTCTAAATTAATTTCATCATTTTAAATATTATTAGTTACAAGATTTAAATTGTTATCTAACTTTATTTATAATTCAAGACCGGAAGTAAAATTTACGTCATTTATGGGTATTCCTTTCTAATTAAACCATTTAAAATTTAAAACATGAGATCTAAAGTTATGAAAAATCATGCTTAAGACGTATTTTGATTTTAATTCGATGTGTTATCTGTCAGCTTTCAGCATTTCGCCACTCTTAATACCAACTTGTTTTTCCTCAAACAGTTCTACAATCACCAAAATGCAAATCGATTTCACACAAAGATCGTAAATAACATAAAATCATACACACATAATTTAGTTCTTAATAAAATTCAAAAAGTAAAAACGAAATTAAAGAGATACTTGTCAAACACGATACAAATTAAATATTTATTTCATTTCTACATTAAATTTTGGTCAGAACTAGTCGAATACATTTTCAATCGAATAAATATGTATGAGAGTATGAGTTCTTATTCCCTATATGGCTAGAAAAACAAAATTCTAAATTGAAACGAAATAAATATTTAATAAAAAATATCAAAAATTTTTAAATGATTTTTTAAAACATTGTTGTTATTTTTCACCGTTGAAATTCTAAACACATGGAAAGATTTTTTTGTATTTTAATAAGTTTCACTGTGAAAGCCGTAAAACTAGGAATTTATAAGCGATTATTTAATTAAAGAAATATTAAATAATATTTCAATTTATTGTGGTTTGATAATGTGATACAAAAGATTAACCCTATACACGTCATGATAAAAACATTTATGATATGTCATAAATTTGTCAATCGCATAAATAATATCATGGTAAATAATTATCTTAGTGGCAATATTTTGCATCATTTATTAGTAAAAGTAGAGTACTCTTACTCTACTCTTACTCTACTTTTACTCTACTCTTACTCTACTCTTACTCCACTCTTACTCTACTCTTACTCTACTCTTACTCTACTCTTACTCTACTCTTACTCTACTCTTACTCTACTCTTACTCTACTCTTACTCTACTCTTACTCTACTCTTACTCTACTCTTACTCTACTCTTACTCTGATCTTACTCTACTCTTACTCTACTCTTACTCTACTCTTACTCTACTCTTACTCTACTCTTACTCTACTCTTACTCTACTCTTACTCTACTCTTACTCTACTCTTACTCTACTCTTACTCTTACTCTACTCTTACTCTACTCTTACTCTACTCTTACTCTACTCTTACTCTACTCTTAACTCTACTCTACTCTTACTCTACTCTTACTCTACTCTACTCTTACTCTACTCTTACTCTACTCTTACTCTACTCTTACTCTACTCTTACTCTACTCTTACTCTACTCTTACTCTATTCTTACTCTAGTCTTACTCTACTCTTACTCTACTCTTACTAGTTACTCTACTCTTACTCTACTCTTACTCTACTCTTACTCTACTCTTACTCTACTCTTACTCTACTCTTACTCTACTCTTACTCTACTCTTACTCTACTCTTACTCTACTCTTACTCTACTCTTACTCTACTCTTACTCTACTCTTACTCTACTCTTACTCTACTCTTACTCTACTCTTACTCTACTCTTACTCTACTCTTACTCTACTCTTACTCTACTCTTACTCTACTCTTACTCTACTCTTACTCTACTCTTACTCTACTCTTACTCTACTCTTACTCTACTCTTACTCTACTCTACTCTACTCTTACTCTACTCTTACTCTACTCTTACTCTACTCTTACTCTACTCTTACTCTACTCTTACTCTACTCTTACTCTTACTCTACTCTTACTCTACTCTACTCTTACTCTACTCTTACTCTACTCTTACTCTACTCTTACTCTACTCTTACTCTACTCTTACTCTACTCTTACTCTACTCTTACTCTACTCTACTCTACTCTTACTCTACTCTTATCTACTCTTACTCTACTCTTACTCTACTCTTACTCTACTCTTACTCTACTCTTACTTACTCTACTCTATTCTTACTCTACTCTTACTCTACTCTTACTCTACTCTTACTCTACTCTTACTCTACTCTTACTCTACTCTTACTCTACTCTTACTCTACTCTTACTCTACTCTTACTCTACTCTTCTCTACTCTTACTCTACTCTTACTCTACTCTTACTCTACTCTTACTCTACTCTTACTCTACTCTTACTCTACTCTTACTCTAACTCTTACTCTACTCTTACTCTACTCTTACTCTACTCTTACTCTACTCTTACTCTACTCTTACTCTACTCTTACTCTACTCTTACTCTACTCTTACTCTACTCTTACTCTACTCTTACTCTACTCTTACTCTACTCTTACTCTACTCTTACTCTACTCTTACTCTACTCTTACTCTACTCTTACTCTACTCTTACTCTACTCTTACTCTACTCTTACTCTACTCTTACTCTACTCTTACTCTACTCTTACTCTACTCTTACTCTACTCTTACTCTACTCTTACTCTACTCTTACTCTACTCTTACTCTACTCTTACTCTACTCTTACTCTACTCTTACTCTACTCTTACTCTACTCTTACTCTACTCTTACTCTACTCTTACTCTACTCTTACTCTACTCTTACTCTACTCTTACTCTACTCTTACTCTACTCTTACTCTACTCTTACTCTACTCTACTCTACTCTACTCTACTCTACTCTACTCTACTCTACTCTACTCTACTCTACTCTACTCTACTCTACTCTACTCTACTCTACTCTACTCTACTCTACTCTACTCTACTCTACTCTTACTCTACTCTTACTCTACTCTTACTCTACTCTTCTCTACTCTTCTCTACTCTACTCTTACTCTACTCTTACTCTACTCTTACTCTACTCCTACTCTACTCTTACTCTACTCTACTCTTACTCTACTCTTACTCTACTCTTACTCTACTCTTACTCTACTCTTACTCTACTCTACTCTACTACTCTTATTCATATATTTTTGGAAAGAAGAAAACCTTCTAAAAAAAAACTGCCTAAATAATCTTCTACAAACTAACACAGTAAAACATTTTTTAAATTTAAGGCCAAAAAACCAAGAAATTCGTAAGACTCCCAATCAATTTCCTATTCAATACCAACGATATAACAAACTTAACATGCCCACACAATTCCGCAGTGAAGGGAACTTTAAAATAAAAAAAATAACTGAAGAAAAACTAGTAAAATACAAACATGTTTTTTGTGATTATATTATTTATCTTCTTCTTTTGCTGAAATAAATAGTCAACAAAAAATTCTTCTAACAGCAATTAAATCTTAACATAACTTTGTTTATAATATGTTAATTAAGACAAAATAAAATATAATTTACAAACAGCAATATCAACTAAACAACGTGAGTGGCGGCAAGTCGGCTTTAAAACTTAATAAACATTTAATACCAACCACAAGAAAAAACATCTTTTAGTAAAAAGATCTTAAGGAACTAATTGGTTGGCGTTTTGAGAGAGCGTGTTAAAAACCGTAAAATTAAATAAAAAGTTCTTAAACTTTTTTCGTTTTTTTTTTTTTATTTTGTTATGACTACAACATATTAAATTTGATTTAATTGTGTTAAATAAATACTATGTACATAGTATTTTTAGAGGTTTCACCTTAAACTCTGCGGCTGTGATTTTATTTTTTGCGTGTTTTATTTTTATTTTGTAACAATTTTTTTTTCGGGTGTATTCATTCGTCGGCAACATTTAAAATACTTTCGATTTCATTCTTGCCGTAATTGTTACCAGTTTTTTGATTGAAAACAACTTTAACAACAACATATACTACTATAAAGTTTCTTTGTTATTAGTGGATTTTTTGTCTTCTTTTTTGCTTTTATTATTTTCTGGTATCAAGGTCGTTGCTGCCACTTTGTCTCTTCCTTTCCAGGCTGGTGAGCAAACAAAGAGGCTCAGTGTGTTTTTGGAGGGAAATATCCAGTTTGATGTCTTTCTTACATAAGACTCTTAAAAAAAACAAATATTAATTTAAGAATATGTTTTCGAGTTTATTTGTCTTTTGTTGGACTTGTAACATCTTTTCATTGTAAACAGTGATGGGTAAATTGTGTTACGAGTTTTGGTTTGTATAAAACAATTTAAATTAAAAATTTTCTCAGCCCTTTATTCTCCAGAATGATAGTGTTAACTCTTCTGACGCCAATAAAGATCTAGCACTACTCTTTCCTACTCACACTCTATTCTACTCTATTTTACTCATACTCTACTCTTACTCTACTTTTACTCTACTCTTACTCTACTCTTTCTCTACTCTTACTCTACTCTTACTCTTACTCTACTCTTACTCTACTCTTACTCTAATCTTACTCTACTCTTACTCTACTCTTACTTACTCTACTCTTACTCTACTCTTACCCTACTCTTACTCTACTCTTACTCTACTCTTACTCTACTCTACTCTACTCTTACTCTACTCTTACTCTACTCTTACTCTACTCTTACTCTACTCTTACTCTACTCTTACTCTACTCTTACTCTACTCTTACTCTACTCTTACTCTACTCTTACTCTACTCTTACTCTACTCTTACTCTACTCTTACTCTACTCTTACTCTACTCTTACTCTACTTACTTACTCTACTCTTACTGCACTCTTACTGTACTCTTACTCTACTCTTACTCTACTCTTACTCTACTCTACTCTTACTCTACTCTTACTCTTACTCTTACTCTACTCTTACTCTACTCTTACTCTACTCTTACTCTACTCTTACTCTACTCTTACTCTACTCTTACTCTACTCTTACTCTACTCTACTCTTACTCTACTCTTACTCTACTCTTACTCTACTCTTACTCTACTCTTACTCTACTCTTACTCTACTCTTACTCTACTCTTACTCTACTCTTACTCTACTCTTACTCTACTCTTACTCTACTCTTACTCTACTCTTACTCTACTCTTACTCTACTCTTACTCTACTCTTACTCTACTCTACTCTACTCTACTCTACTCTACTCTACTCTACTCTACTCTACTCTACTCTACTCTACTCTACTCTACTCTACTCTACTCTACTCTACTCTACTCTACTCTTACTCTACTCTTACTACTCTACTCTTACTATACTCTTACTCTACTCTTACTCTACTCTTACACTACTCCTACTCTACTCTTACTCTACTCTTACTCTACTCTTACTCTACTCTTACTCTACTCTTACTCTACTCTTACTCTACTCTTTCTCTACTCTTACTCTACTCTTACTCTACTCTTACTCTACTCTTACTCTACTCTTACTCTACTCTTACTCTACTCTTACTCTACTCTTACTCTACTCTACTCTTACTCTTCTCTTACTCTACTCTTACTCTACTTTTACTCTAGTCTTTCATTACTCCTAATCTACTCTACCCTTATTCTACTCGTTATTCGAAGAAGTTTTTCGATATCTAAGAGAATTTTGAAATTTATTATTAAAAACATTCTAGCAACCAAGATGGCCCACCTCTGTACCAAACAACAAAACCTCAATAAGCAGTTATTATCACTTCAGTTTACAACATCAATTTAGACAAGTTAAGGATGTGGACGCAAAATCAAGGTAACAAACTATGTGTGTGAGTAACATAACTTGTAGCAACAAGAATAACGTTAAAATGCTGGCAATAAAAAAGGTTGCTACTGCAACATGTCAAAAACCGGTAAATTTTTTTGTTACTCCAAAAAAATGTACTTTGTAAACGTTAAAGTTCTGCAGCAAGTTTTAGTAGGATACAGCGAAACATATACAATTTGACTTATAGGAAGAAGATCCACATTTACTTGCTGCGATTATTTAATGTTTCCAATTAACTTGACCTCTAAATTCAAAAAAAAAGTTCAGCATGTTTTAATGTATAGTACACTGAAATAGAATACCTGTACGTATTTCCGAATTATGTGGAAGTAAGTAACTGAATCTAGAGACTACTGCTTAACAAAGATCATAATGATAATGATGCTAAAAGATATATTTAATTATTATTTATTTTTCAACTTGTTTGGGTACAAAACATTTATTTATTTCATTCATCCATTTAGATTTTAGTTTAGTACACTTTGTCTATAGTGTGTAGTTCTAAAAACATTTAATTAAATTGTAGCTTTTCCTTGAAATTTGAATTCATTTTTTGTGTGTGTTTTTTTTCATGTTTGCAAAAATTTAGATATTATTTTCGTCAATGAAACTTGTTTCTCTCTGATAATTGTAGTCACAATTATATTTAATAACAAAAACAATTTAACACTTTTTAAAAATGTTCTTCCTTTTATAATTTATGTGTGTTAAATTGTTAAATTGTTGCTAATTTATAAGTCGTTAATTTAAGTGCAATTTTTATTTTTTTTACGGTTTTGTCAATTTCTAAACAACTATCACTGTTATGAAGATGATTTATAATGATGACACTCGATGTTTAGGTGAAGTTCAGGCATTTTTTTTGTTTTATTAAAATGCACATACAACTTTATTTATGGTTTTAATATTAAAAGTGCAAAATGTTTTTGTTTTAATTTATACTCATTAGAATTATGACAGTTTGACAAGTGTTTTTGAGTTATGACCATTATTTGTTGACAATAAAATACTTGTAGTACTTGAAATTAATGCACTTTAGCGGAAATATGTAGTTAATTGGGTTTATAAAAAGCACGCACAATTAAAATTATGTATCTGCTGCGACACTGACATCTACGTCAAATTATTTGAAGAACTAATATATAACTTTATAAAGCACTAAATTTAACTAGAAACGAATGAAAAGTTAGCGTTAACGACCGATCATTTTGGGAAGTTTTAGAATGATATACATATCTGGTATGACATCGGCTTTGCCATGATCAAGAAGATACTTACCGAAAGACTCCTATAAGCCTCTGACTGGGCCTTTTAGATAACAAATTCAAGAACCTGGGAATCGACAATTTAGTTTGGAAGTCCACTAAACTGTATTTAAGTTATGA
>NW_023995762.1:0-85769 GCF_015586225.1 Lucilia sericata | reverse complement strand
GAGCTATAACCAATTATGGACGATCGGAAAAAACTTTCACAGTAATATTTTCGTGCATATGTGGATATCTTAATTTTGTAATGAGTTATGTGCGTTTAAGTGATTTTCGGGAGGGGACCTTGTATGGGAGCTATGACCAATTATGGACCGCTCGGAGAAAAATTTCACAGTAATATTTTCGTGCATATGAGCAATACTTGTACCAAATTTTATGTGGATATCTTAATTTTGTAATGAGTTATATGCGTTTTAAGTGATTTTTGGGAGGGGACCTTTATGGGAGCTATGACCAATTATGGACCGCTCGGAGAAAAATTTCAAAGTAATATTTCTGTGCATATGAGTAATACTAGTACCAAATTTTAAATGGATATATTAATTTAGTAGTAAGTTATGCGCGTTTAAGTGATTTTCGGGAGGGGACCTTGTATGGGAGCTATGACCAATTATGGACCGATCAGAAAAATCTTTCACAGTAAAATTTCCTTGCGTATGAGAAATACTTATAACAAATTTATATGGATATCTTAATTTAGTAATGAGTTATGCGCGTTTAAGTGATTTTCGGGAGGGGACCTTGTATGGGAGCTATGACCAATTATGGATCGATGGAACAAAAATTTTACAGTAATATTTCTGTATGTGAGAGCAATACTTGTACCAAATTTTATATGGATGTCTTAATTTAGTAATGAATTATTTGCGTTTAAGTTATTTTCGGGAGGGACCTTGTATGGGAGCTATGTCCAATTATGGACCGATCCAGAAAATTTTTTCTCTGAATGAATTCTATTCACATAAGATTTTAATTTGTAAAATTTTGTAAAGATTTCGAAATTGTGACGGAAGTTATTAACAAAAATCCATTTTCCGGGAATATGTACTTTTGTATGGGAGGTATATGAAATTGTTGACCGATTCTGGCAATTTTCAGCAGTAGTCAAGCTCTTGTGTAGAAACGAATGTATGGTGATTTTCATGGAATTATCTTGCATAGTTTTCGAGAAAATTACATCAGAATGTGTAAAAAATGCTTATTTTTTTCGAGGTTCTTTCAAATTTTGATTCATAACATTTCCGGATGTGAACCGATTTTGCTTATTTTCAATACCAAACTGCCTAGGATAATAAATATTTTGGGTGAATTTCGATAATTTTTGTTGCTTCGTGTTAACGTGAGAATGTTTTACAGACAGACAGACAGACGGACGGACGGACGGACAGACGGACATAGCTAAATCGACTCAGAATTTCATAAGGTCCAAGAATATATATACTTTGTTGGGTCTCAGATGAATATTTCTTGGTGTTACACACGGAATGACAAAGTTATATATACCCTCTATCACCACTGATGGTGGTGGAGGGTATAACAAGTAAGAGTGTTATATTCGGCCATGCCGAATCTTATATACCCACCATCAAATCATCCTTATAAATAAACTTTGATATTATCGATCTATGTTGAATCATATGTCTATATTAACATAAACATCAGGGAAATATTTGGAAGAGGGCCATTATTAAGGGCTTAAGCATTTCATCGCTGCACTTGCAGTTTTAAGCTAGTAATGATCTTTAAAGTCATTTTCTGAAGGGGACCTTACAAGGGGGATATGGTTAATTAAGGACCGATCCTTATTATATATTAATTTGATAAAGAATTTTTGGCTCGCACAAAACTTGTTTATGTAGAATTTTACTGCTGTACTCACATTTTCGCGTCAGTAATAAACTTATGGACCCATCCTCATAAAATTTAAGAAAATGATTTTAGTTCCTATAAAACTTTTTTATGTCGAATTTTATTGCTATATATATGTATGTTTCTTAACGTCAGATAGAGCATTAAAGGGGGGTCTTATATGGGGGGTAGGGTCAATTATGAACCGGTCCTTATAACATTTTATGAAGTGATTTAGTTTCTTATAAAACAAGTTTCGCCGAATTGCACCGCTATTGATGCTTCTCTTAGCCAGTTATGGGCAATAAAGTCAATTTCTGACGAGGACTTCATATGGGCGGTAGGGTCAATTATGGACCTATTCTTATAAATTTTACAAAGAAATTGAAGTTCTCATTAAACATGTTTGTGCCGAATTTCACCGCTATTGATGCATCTCTTAGCCAGTTGTGAGCGATAAAGTCATTTTCTGAAGGGGACTTTATATGGGGGGTAGGGTCAATTATGGCTTATCCTTATAAAATTTTACAAAGAGATTAATGCCAGTTATGAGCGATAAAGTCATTTTCTGAAGGGGACTTTATATGGGGGTAGGGTCAATAATAGGCTATCCGTATAAAATTTACAAGAGATTAATGTTCCATAAAACATGTTTGTGCCGAATTTCACCGCTATTGATGCTCTCTTAGCAAGTTATGAGCGATAAAGTCATTACCTGGAGGAGGCCTTATATGGGGGCTAGGCGAAATCGTGGACCGATATTGCCCATTTTCAATACCAAACAAACTGCATCAACTAGAAGTATCTATGCAAATTTTCAGCTCGCTAGCTACTTCCATTTGGACTCTATCGTGTTTTCAACAGACAGACAGACGGACGGACATGGCTAGATCGTTTTAGAATCTAATAAGGACCCAGAATATATATACTTTTATGGGTCTTAGACGAATATTTCAATGTGTTACAAACGGAATGACAAAAACAATATACCCCCCTCTTTTTTGATGGTGGGTATAACAAAACTATCACTCACAGACTGTTAAAGAGCGTACTAAATGTAACAAATGTTAACGTATGTTATGTATTTAAAATAATTTCAATGTGTGGGAAAAATGTATGGCAATATGATTAATTTTAAAACGATAGATTTTCAATATTGTTGATCCTATGAAAAAAATTTAAAAAAACAAGATTTTGTTTCAATGTTGTCAAAAAATGTTATTTTTAAATTTTTATTGTTGAGCCGAATTTTTCAATATTCAATGCCAAGCTACATAAGAATTAATCAAAATTTTGGCCAAAGATTATTAATTTGATCGTGAAAAGAATTATGAATCGACAGACGGTCATACGTGGCTAAATCTAATCAGAAATCAAATGTTTTTAGAAAAAGTTACACATTTAATTGGATTTTTTAAAAATGTTTATTATTTATGACAAAAAAATTTAAATCGACCAGGAATCGAACCGGCGATGCTCGGTTTGTTAATTCTCTATTTCATCCATTGCACCACATCATTATTTTGTCTTTCGTTAACTAATATTTTTCATATAAAATGCCGTGTTATTTCCTGTTTATACAAAACATTGCTGCTGAATAACTTTTATTAACACTGATGTTGCTGAATAGCATAAAAAATTAAACAGTTACACTTTCTCAATGTGTACATTTTATTTGATCGTGGTTTAGCAACAATTTTTTACACAAACAGGAAAGACAATTTCTATGTGAACATCATTAATTGCAAACAATTACGAAGCTAGATAATAGTGTAGTGGGTATGACGTAGAACTGGCAACTGAGAAATCTTAAGTTCAAACCCTGTTCGTCATGGACACTTTTTATTTAATTTTTGCGAAAAATAATACATTTTTGAGTCCCTATGGGTGGTACAAGAAATTGTGGACCGATTTCGATTTTTAACACAGTGGATCACCGTACCAAAAACTATATGTCTGACAAAATTCAACAATATTTGTGCCAAATATTTTATGAATATCATTATTTAGTAATTAGTAATATGCGTTTAAGTGATTCTCGAAAGGGGACATTGTATGGGAACTACGACCAATTATGGACCGATCGTAAACAAATTTTACAGTATCATTTATGTATACAAAAGCAATATTTGTGCCAAATTTTGTATGAATATCTTTATTTGGTAATGAGAAATATGCGTTTAAGTGATTTTCGGAAGGGGACCTTGTATGGGAGCTATGACCAATTACGGACCGATCGTATACAAATTTTACATTAACATTTCTGTATACAAAGCAATATTTCTGCCAAATTAGACATGTGTATCGTTATTTGGTATGAGTTATGTGCGTTTAAGTGATTTTCGGAGGGGGACCTTATATGGGAGCTATGACCAATTATGGACCTATTCAGAAAATTAATTCTTTATATGAATTCTATTGGCATAAAACTTTCACTCGTGAAATTTTGTAAAGATATCGGCATTATAACGGAAGTTATTAACAATAAATTAATTTCCTGGAATATGTACATTTGTATGGGAGGTATATGAAATTGTGAACCGATTTTACCGATTTTTAACATAGTTGATCCTGGTACCAAGTGTTGTATTTCTGACAAAATTCATCAATTTATCTGCAATAGTTTTTGTAAAAAGTACAATTAAATATGTGAAAAAACACAATTTTTTTCGAGGTTGTCCCAAATTTTTACTCATATCTCAGAACCTATTCTACCGATCGCGCTGATTTTCAATACCAAACTGCTTAGGATAACAATAAATATTTTGGGTGAATTTCATTAAGTTCCATTGCTTCGTTTTACCGTGAGCGTGTTTTATACAGACAGACGGACAGACGGACATATCTAAATCGACTCAGAATTTCATAAGGACCAAGAATATATACTTTGTTGGGTCTCAGATGAATATTTCTTTGTGTTACAAACGGAATGACAAACTTATATACCCTCTATCACCACTGGTGGTGGTGGAGGGCATAAAAAAGTATTAATATAAAAGTAGCTGGTGGAGGGTATTTAAGATTCGGCTCAGCCGAATATAGCACTCTAACTTGTTATTTATTTTTTTTGCGCAAAATAATCAATTTTTTAATCCCTATGGGTGGTACAAGAAATTGTGGACTGATTTCGATTTTCTACTCAGCGGATTCCCAAACTATATGTATGACAAAATTCAAAAATAAATATTTGTGCCAAATTTTTTATGGATATCATTATTTGGTAATTAGTAATATGCGTTTAAGTAATTCTGGAAAGGGGACCATAAATGGGAGCTATGACCAATTATGGACCGATCATAAAAATAAATTATAATAAGACTAGATTTTTGTACCCGGCGTTGCCCGGGGTTTTAAGTGGTTTCATAACATTATACTTAAGTATTCTCCCCTTTCCCTTTCTTCTTCATGTTTGAAAAAATGCTAAAGGTCTCTTTATGGAGAAATTCATTATAATTTTTTTGTGATCTTATAAAGCTACAAATGAAATTTCATTAAATTGAACATATTTATAAAAGGTACCAACACAGATCCAAAAGTACTTCCCATACCCTTTTTCTCCATTGAATTACCCAAATTTATGTATTTTGTTTAATGAATTTTGTATCATTTCAGAAATTGATGTTGAAAATATGAGTCCTGTAGAACATTTATTAAAAAAATCATGTATCTCCCCTTTCTTCCTCCCTTTTCCTCTTTAATGATGTTTTGCAAAAACTCATTACTTACTATCGAAAGTACTTATTTTGCCGGTTTTCACCCATGTTCCTCCTTTTTGTCAATAACGCCCGCCAAGTATAGATCTAACTTTGTTACAAATTTTTAGAAAATCGGTCCAACCGTTTAGGCGTGATTGATGAACAAACAAACAAACGAACAGACTTACAAAGAGATTTATATTATATTAAGAATTAGGTTTTTAGGATTAGGATTTCATACAGCGATATTTAAAATTAAAGTCAGATAGGACATTTATTAAAAAAAAGTAAAAATTCCCTTTTTTACCCACTGGATAGATGCTTTGCAAAATAATTTTTTAAATCATTGTATATTTAAGAAATTTCATAAAAGTACTAAAATAACAAATAATTATACTTTTTGATTCGTTAAATTTAAATAACCAAAAAATATGATATTTGTTAGTCCCTTGCTCCATTTAAATATTAATATTTAAAGTTTGATGTCTTTTGGAAATTTTATACAGCAAACATCGATCTAGCCGTTTAGGCGTGATTGACGAAAAATAAACAAAGGAACAGACTTACAACGAGATTTATAATATATATTAGGATTTGATGTCTTTAGGTCATTTTACACGGCAAACATAGAATTCGTTTTTTACCCGTTTTTGCCCCCATTGGGTGGGCTTCCAAAATATGCATATTACTATAAAAAGCAAAGTTGATATAGAACAGATCAAAATTAGTCTCAAAGCACAAAAGTACTAATTTTGCCCGTTTTTCCCCCTTTTGTCATATTTCTGATACTTTAAATAGCTTAATGGAATATATTTTGGCTTAAGCAAAGACAATAATTGGTATTTATGCTTAAAAGTACTAATTTTGACCGCTTTTCACCCATTTACCTTTTTGCGCCCTCCTAGTCCAAGTTTTGAAAAACGATACAGCCTATACACCCTCCAATGATAGATCTACCTATGTTCCAAATTTCAAGAAAATCTGTCCAGCCGTTTAGGCTGATTGACGAACAAACAAACAAACGAACAGACTTACACAGAGATTTACACAGAAAAAATATTCAATAATTTTTTTCAATAAAGACGTTAATTATATTAAAATTGAATTTAATAAAAATTTTAATTAGTATAATTAATTTTTGTAATTGAATATGATACTTTTTGAAATTTATAAAATTATGACATTTGTAAATAATAAAATAGAAAGAAAAATATTTTAAACTGTTTTATATGAGATTTCTTGTTATTTTATTAAAAAAAATGTTTTATTTTAATATAAAACGAAATGGACGGGAATTTACTCATCTCTATTATGTGGACCTACTCCGTAAATAAAAATGTTTCAATTTAAAAATATGATTACTTAATTTAGTATTGTGTCATTTAGATATACTGCGGGAGATTTTCGGGAGATATACTGCGGGAATGCATCCATAGTGCTTACAAATAGCTCGGTGAACTTAACACAAGGTACGTGTAGCGCAAGATTTCTCATCCATTTATTTAGTTTTCTTTTGCTGTTTCTTTTTAGATTATTATGTCTTGGCAACATGTCACTGAAGGATGCTAGGAGCTTTCATGAATAAAGATTGATTTCGCAGTCTCTGAATTACAATCTGAGAATATCGTGGCATTTGCATATTACATACATACATACATACATACATACATACTCATACATACATACATACATACATACATACATACATACTACATACATACATACATACATACATACATACATACATACATATACATACATATATACATACCATACATACATACATACATACATACATACATACATACATACATACATCATACATACATACATACATCCACATACATACATCATATATACATACATACGTCATACATACATACATACATACATACTACATACATACATACATACATACATACATACAATACATACATACATACATACATACATACATACATACATACATACATACATACATACTACATACTACATCATACATACCATACATTCATACATACATCCATACATACATACATACGTACATACATACATACATACATACATACATACTCATACATACATACATACATACATACATACATACCATACATACATACATACATACATACATACATACATACATACATACTACATACATACATACATACATACATACATCATACTAACATACATACTACATACATACATACATACATACATACATACCACATACATACATACATACATACATACATACATACATACATCATACATACATACATACATACATACATACATACATACATACATACATACATACATACATACATACATACATACATACTACTACATACATACATACATACATACATACATACATACATACATCATACATACATACATACATACATACATACATACATACATACTACATACTACATACATACATACATACATACATCATACATACTACATACATACATACATACATACATACATACATACATACTACATACATACCCTACATACATACATACATACATACATACATACATACATACATACATACATACATCATACATACCATACATACATACATACATACATACCTACATACTATATATATATATATATATATATATATACAAGTTTGCATGTAAATTTTTTATGTACATATATGTATTAGTTTTGTGTATTTAAATAAAAACTATTCAGATAAATCTTAATTGCAATAATAAATTTCTAGTGGATATTTAAATTAAAATAATTAGGAATTTAATCGAACTCATTACAACTTGTTTGAAATATGCCACCAATCTAATTAAACGAATTAATTACAATAATACTGTTTTAATTAAAATTTTGCCACTTTTTTCCAATTAACATTTTTAATTTTCAGTTAATCAATAGTATCATTTTCATGATTAGAGCAAAATCAAAACTTTTTATACCCTCCACCACCATCAGTGGTGATAGAGGGTATATATAACTTTGTCATTCCGTGTGTAACACCAAGAAATATTCATCTGAGACCCAACAAAGTATATATATTCTGGGTCCTTATGAAATTCTGAGTCGATTTAGCTATGTCCGTCCGTCTTTCTGTGTAAAACACGCTCACGTTAAAACGAAGCAATATAATTTGACCAAATTCACCCAAAACATTCACTATTATCCGGTACAGTTTGGTGTTGAAAATGAGCAAAATCGGTTCACATTGGAAAAAGTTATGAATCAAAATTTAAAACAACCTCGAAAAAAATAAGCATTTTTTACACATTCTGATGTAATTTTCTCGAAAACTATGCAAGATAATTTCATGAAAGTCATCATAAGTCGTTCTACACAAGATATTTATTTCAGCTGAAAATTGCCAGCATCGGTCCATAATTCATATACCTCCCATACAAAAGTGCATATTTCCGGAAAATGAATTTTTTGTTAATAACTTCCGTCCGAATGTCGATATCTTCACAAAACTTTACAAATTAAAATCTTATGTTAATATAATTCATTGAGAGAAAAAATTTTCTGGATCGGTCCATAATTGGACATAGCTCCCATACAAGGTCCCCTCCCGAAAATCACTTAAACGCGCATAACTCATTACTAAATTAAGATATCCATACAAAATTTGGAATAAGTATTGCTCATATGCACAGAAATATTACTGTGAAAGTTTTTTGCGATCGGTCCATAATTGGTCATAGCTCCCATACAAGGACCCTTCCCGAAAATCACTTAAACGTGCATAACTCATTACTAAATTAAGATATCCATACAAAATTTGGAATAAGTATTGCTCATATGCACAGAATATTACTGTGAAAAGATTTTTCTGATCGGTCCATAATTGGTCATAGCTCCCATACAAGGTCCCCTCCCGAAAATCACTTAAACGCGCCATAACTCACTACTAAATTGAGATATCCATATAAAATTTGGTACTAGTATTACTCATATGCACAGAAATATTACTGTGAAATTTTTCTCCGAGCGGTCCATAATTGGTCATAGCTTCCATACAAGGTCCCCTCCCAAAAATCACTTAAGCGCATATAACTCATTACAAAATTAAGATATCCACATAAAATTTGATACAAGTATTGCTCATATGCACGAAATATTACTGTGAAATTTTTCTCCGAGCGGTCCATAATTGGTCATAGCTCCCATACAAGGTCCCCTCCCGAAAATCACTTAAACGCACATAACTCATTACAAAATTAAGATATCCACATATGCACGAAAATATTACTGTGAAAGTTTTTTCCGATCGGTCCATAATTGGTTATAGCTCCCATACAAGGTCCCCTTCCGAAAATCACTTAAACGCACATAACTAATTACTAAATTAAGATATTTATATAAAGTTTAGCACATGCATTGCTCATATACAGACAAATATTACTGTGAATTTGTTTTCCTATCGGTCCATAATTGATCATAGCTCCCAAAGTCCCTTTCAGAAAAACACTTAAAGGCACATAACTCATTATCAAATAGTGATACCCATAAAACATTTGGCATAAAATACTACTTTTGTACACAGAAATGTTATTTGAGCATTTTTCATGATCGGTCCAACTTTGGTCATAGCTCCCATACAAGGTTCCCTCCCGAAAATCACTTAAATGCACATAACTCATTACAAAATATTGATATCCATACATTTAGCAAAAATATTGCTCTTATATACATAAATTAAACTATAAAATTGTTTTACGATCGGTCCATATTTGATCATAGCTCTTATACTAGCTCCCCTCCAGAAAATCACTTAAATGCACAATATTCATTACCAAATAATGATATAGATACAGAATTTTTAAATTTTGTCTTTATATACATAATTGGTCATAGCTCCCATACAAGGTCCATTTACGAAAATCTCTTAAACGCACATTACTCATTACCAGGGAAACCGAAAATATGATCTAAAAAAATTGTTTTAAGCGCTTTAAATATGCCATAAAAAACTCAAAATATGCTCTTAAAATTTAAAAAAATATGCTCAAAAAATAATTTTTTTTATTATTTTTTAAACATTGAAAAGCTCAAAAAGACTGAAATTGTAATGAAATAATAAATATTTAATGTCATATTTGATCCTACAAGATTTTTTTTTATAATTGATTCATCGTCATATTTGATCCTACAAGATTTTTTTATAATTGATTCATCGCATAGTTTGAAAAACTAGTTTAATAGAACTCAGTTTTACGTTCAGATAACCAATAAATAAGATGAAGCCATTTGGTCCCCAAAAAACATATTTCAAACGACAAAGTTTAACACATTTCTTCCAATTGTATTCATAGCTTCTAAACTGACATTCTAATCGGTGATGTCATAAAATCCAATAATTAAACTGCAAGTAAAATTTCAACTATCAAAAAGACACAGAAAACGCCGAAACACGTGAACTTAATTTTCGGTCGTAGAATCTAGTGGCATACTCCGTTTTGAAAAGTTGGGGTCAAAATCGGGAGATATTGGTTTTAAAGTTTACACTGTTTCTGAGGTGTTTTTTGATTATTTAAATTAAAAAAAAACGTTCACGCATAGAAAAATATATAAATACATGAAACTAGAGTCCATTTGAATTAATTATGCACATATTTTAATTTTTTATAATTAGTTCTTATGTCTATGCGTGAAAACTTTTTTCTATGACCGACCCAAATTTAAGTTTAGGTATCTCGGCGTTTCTGTGTCTTTTTGACATACTAACAGTGTTATAAATACTAATTTTTTAAACGATAAAAATGGATTGGCCTCATGAAATCTAAAGCAATTGAATAAAAAACTATAACATTGGTTTTCATGAGACTAATGTATTTTTTGCAGTTTTCAAGTTCTACAAATGAAACTAATTTTTTTCAAAATTATAAAATTGGCGAAAAAATTAAAAAAATAAAAAAATTAAATTTGATTTTGTTTAAATAAAGTTTTGAAAAGAAAATTAAAATGTACAAAAATGAAAAAAAGCGAAAAACTTCAAAATATGCACTAAAAGAGTAAAATATGCTCTAAAAACTCGAAAATATGCCTTAAATATGCTACAAAGTCAAATCATGCAAAATTATGCTCTTATGGGTAAAATATGCAAAATATGCTCTAACAAATCGATGCCAAAATTCTTAAATTGGTCTGAATCGTGTAAATATCTTATCCATGAGTCCATACGACGCACCACCAAAAACATGCATTTGCATATTTTGGTTTCCCTGCTCATTACCAAATAAAGCTATTGATAAAAAATTTGGCAAAATATTAATTTTGTATACAAAAATTCTATTTCAAGATTTTTTCACGATCGGTTCATAACATAGGTGCGGTCGGTCCCATACAAGGTTCCCTTCAGAAAATCACTTAAACACACATTACTTATTACTAAATTACGATATAGATACAAAATTTGACTGAAATATAGCTTTTATGAACAGAAATTTTGCTTAAAAAAATTTTTTACGATCGGTCTATAATTGGTCATATCTCCCATACTATGACCTGCCCCTAAAAGCGCTTTAACCGTAGTAACTCGTTGCATTATCAATTTGTGTAGAACAAAATTATATATATTTATTTTGAAAATCCTTAAATCTTTTACACACATGCATACATGCAAATTACTAAATATCGCTAAGCGCTATAAAAATAAAAAGAAAATGGTGTTTGTAATGTTCAATAAATCATGGAATTGTAATAGATTTAAGCTGTTTAAATCTTTGTATTTTTTCTATTCAAGACATGAGAAACTTATTTCTACAAATATTTGATCAATTAGAAAAGTATTAATATATGTATAAGTAGCTGGTGGAGGGTACTTAAGATTCGGCTCAGCCGAATATAGCACTCTGACTTATTAATATTTCAAATCTAGAAGCTCTCCCCTTTCTAACGCTACCAATCACTTGTTTTAATTAATATGAGCAATTTCATAATTGAAATTCATTTTAATTTTTTCTGTGTATATATATATTAGGATTTCTGTAGATAAAAGTATGGATATCTTATTTCGTAATGAGTTTTATGCATTTAAGTGATTCTCGAAAGGGGACCTTGTATGGGAGCTACGACCAATTACGCACCGATCGTAAACAAATTTTACAGTATCATTTCCGTATATGAAGCAATGTTTGTACTAATTTTGTACGGGTACCTTTATTTGGTATGAGAAATATGCGTTTAAGTGATTTTGAGAAGGAGACCCTGTATGGGAGCTATGACCAATTGTAGACCGATTCAGAAAATTGTTTCTTTATATGAATTCTATTGGCATAGAATTTAAATTTGCAAAATTTCATAGAGATATCGGCATTATTTCGGAAGTTATTAACAATAAATTAATTTCGGGGAATATGCACATTTGTATGGGAGGTATATGTAATTGTGAACCGATTTTTAACAATGTTGATCCTGGCATCAAGATATATCTCTGACAAAATCTGCAGTAGTTTTTGTACAAAATACAAATAAATATGTGAAAAAGCACAATTTTTTGAGGTTGTCTCAAATTATTACTCATAACTCTGAACCTATTTCACCAATCTATCTGATTTTCAACACTAAACTGCTTAGGATACTAGTAAATGTTTTGGGCGAATTTCCATAAAGTTCCGTTGTTCGTTTTAACGTGAGCGTGTTTTATACAGACAGACAGACGGACATATCTAAATCGACTCAGAATTTCATAAGAACCAAGAAATATATATACTTTGGAATTATTGTTAATAACTTCCCTCAGAATGTTGATATCTTAACAAAATTTTACAAATTAAAATTCTATGTCAATGGAATTCATATAGTGAAAAAATTTCTAGATCGGTCCATACTTGAACATAGCTCCCATACAACGTCCTCTCCCGAAATCACTTAAACGCGCATAACTCATTATTAAATTAAGATACCACATAGAATTTGGTAAAAGTATTTCTCTTATATACAGAAATATTAATGTGAAATTTTTATCCGATCGGTCCATAATTGGTCATAGTCCCCATACTAGGTCCCCTACCGAAAATCACATAAATGCACATAACTCATTACAAAATTAAGATATCCATATAAATGGTACAAGTATTGCTCTTATATACAGAATTGTTACTGTGAAAATTTTTTCCGATCGGTCCATAATTGGTCATAGCTCCCATACAAGGTCCCCTCCCGAAAACCACTTAAATGCACATAATTCATTACTAAATTAAGATATCCATACAAAATTTGGTACAAGTATTGCTCTTATATACAGAATGTTACTGTGAAATTGTTTTCCGATTGGTCATAGCTCCCATTCAGAAAAACACTTAAAGGCGCACAACTCATTACCAAATAGTGGTATCCATAAAAAATTTGGTCATAAATACTATTTTTGTACACAGAAATATTATTTCAACATTTTTTCACGATCGGTTCATATTTGGTCATAGCTGCCATACAAGGTTTCCTCCCGAAAATCAGTTAAACGCACATAATTCATTACCATACATTGATATACATACATTTAGCACAAATATTGCTCTTATATACATAAATCACACTATGAAATTTTTTCACGATCGGTCCATATTTGGTCATAGCTCCCATACAAAAAAAATCACTTAATGCACAATATTCATCACCAAATAATGATATAGATACAGAATTTAGCCAAAATTTTGTCTATATATACATTAATGTTACATAATTGCTCCCATACAAGATCCTCTTACGAAAAATCTCTTAAACGCTCATTACTCATTACCAAATAAGCTATTGATACAAAATTTTGCACAAATATTAGTTTTGTATACACAATTATATTTTAAGATTTTTTTCACGATCGGTTCATAATATGTGTGCGATCGGTCCCATACAAGGTTCCCTTCAGAAAATCACTTAAACACACATTACTTATTACTAAATTACGATATAGATACAAAATTTGACTGAAATATAGCTTTTATATACAGAAATGTTACTTAAAGATTTTTACGATCGGTCCATAATTGGTCATATCTCCCATACTACGTCCTGCCCCGAAAATTTTAATTTCCTTAATTTTTCACACAAATTATTAAATATCGCTAAAGCATATCTTCCAGAACATAATAATGTTTTCCTAATTTCTCTCGGATTTTTGCTTTTACAAAGAGTGGTGCTAATTTAGCATTAAATCTTTTTTCTAAACTACTTTGTACAAAATTCCTTCGAAGAACTTCCTGTCCTACTTGGAACGATTTTGGTCGAGCTCTTAAGTTGTATTGATGACTATTTTGTTCATAAGATTATTTTATATGTCTCTGTATATCTTTTCGCATAAGTTGTAGATTATCATCTCGAGTTAGTTTATAGCAAGATTCCTCTAAAAGTTTCAAATTTCTCAAAAGAGCGTAAGATGTACCATGGGTTACCTTATCAAACCCGAACAAAGCATGGTATGAGGTCATTTTTATTGACTGGTGACAAGAATTGCGTAATGAACAACTGATGGCACTTAGATTTTTATCCCATCTAGTGTGATCACACTTTAAATAAGCGCTAATACCCGCAATATGAGCCTATTTTACCGATCTTGCTGATTTTTAATACCAATCGGATACCAATGAATATTTTGGGTGAATTTCATAATGTTCCGTTGCTTCGTTTTAACGTGAGCGTGTTTTATTCTGACAGACAGACGGACATATCTAAATCGACTCAGAATTTCATAAGGACCATGAATATATATACTTTGTTGGGTCTCAGATGAATATTTCTCGGTGTTACAAACGGAATGACAAACTTATATATACCCTCTATCATCACTGACGATGGTGGAGGGTATAAAAATGAATGTGTGTTTGTTTGAATGTTTGTATGTTTGAAAGTTATAGACTACTAAACGGCTGAACCGATTTTCAAGTGAGCGAGGAGCCACGCCCATATTAAGAATTTTATCCGGATATAATCATAAGGTGGTATTAAGTGCTTTACTAGGAGCCAATACAACTTATGGGCCGATCCGGAAAAAAATCCGTACACATTTATGTCGAATCTTATTCCGATAACTTTGATTGTCAATGTGCTTTAAGTAATTTGTAATGATTTACATGCAAAAAAAAACAAACCCACTATCAAACCATATGCCGTAAAAGGAATGCTCCTCTATAAACATCAGGGATAATATGGCTTAAGTCAATTGTGGACCGAGCTCTATTGAACAAATAAATATAAATTTTTAAAAACAATATATTTTTGTTCAATTTTAAACCGTGAGCGTATGAGTAATTTTTTGAAAAGGACCTTTATATGCGTCAATTATGAACTGATACTCTTAAAATTTGCACATAGATTTCGTTTTGTATACAACTTGTTATGTCAAATTTCATCGTACTACTCCAAACCCTTTCCTGAAGGGAACCTTTGATAGGGGCTAGGGTCAGTTATAGATCAGTCCTCATTAATCGGAAGAATTATGTTCCTAAGTATATACTTTTTTATGTCGATTTTATCGCTCTACTAGTAATTTTCTGAATCCTTCCCATCAAATTTTTAAAGAGGACCTTATATGAGGGGTATGGTCAATTACACTGTACGTAAAATTTCAACTTTCAAAATGACATAGAAACACGTGAACTTAATTTTCGGTCGTAGAATCTAGTGACATACTCCGTTTTGATAAGTTGGGTCAAAATCGGGAGATATTGCATTTTAAATTTTAAACTGTTTCTGAGGTGATTTGTGAGTATTTAAATTTAAACAAGTTAGAGTGCTATATTCGGCTGAGCCGAATCTTAAATACCCTCCACCAGCTACTTTTATATTAATAGTTTTTTAATTGATTAAATATTTTTAGAAATAAGTTTTCTCATGTCTTAAATAGAAAAACACCAAGATTTAAACAGCTTAAATCTGTTACAATTCCAAGATTTGTTGAACATTACAAACCCCATTTTCTTTTATATTTGTATAGCGCCCTTAGATATGCTTTAACGATATTTAATAATGTGCATGTATGCATGTGTGTGAAAGATTTAAGATTTTCAAAATACATATATATAATTTTGTTCTACACAAATTGTTTTAGGGGCAGGACCTAGTATGGGAGATATGACCAATTATAGACCGATCGTAAAATATTCTTTAAGCAAAATTTCTGCACATAAAAACTATATTTCAGTCAAATTTTGTATCTATATCGTAATTTAGTAATAAGTAATGTGTGTTCAAGTGATTTTCTGAAGGGACACTTGCATGGGACCGACCGCACCCATGTTATAGACCGATCATGAAAAAATCTTGAAATATAATTTTTGTATACCAAACTAATATTTGTGCCAAATTGTGTATCAATAGCTTTATTTGGTAATGAGTAATGTGCGTTTAAGAGATTTTCGTAAAAGGACCTAGGACCAATTATGTATATAATATATACAAAATTACCTTTCCATTGATATATAACATGCCTACCTAACATCTTTTAGAAAATTTACCTAGCACTATTATTTTCATCCATATATGTAACAAATTTAAGAGTTAACCTTATGGATGAAAACAATAGTGCTATGTTGCGAAGATACAATTTTTTCAAATTGCAATAAAAATTTTATTTATGAATATTTTTTGATGAAATTTTACAGTTAGGTAGATTTTTTTACTCAAAATCCAAAATTAAATAATTAAATAAATTTCGAATTTTCTTATTAGAAATCCCGGAATTCCCAAAAAAGTTCTAAAAAATCCCAAAAATGGGATTTTTTGGTTTTTTGCCTATTATATCCATACCAGGGGCAGGGTTATCGAAACCCGTTACAAAATGATTAAGAACATATTGGGTCATATAAAACAGGTCACTATAATTTGATATCGACTATGCGATTTGAGAATTTTTGCTCAAAATTGAATTTTCCATAAAAAATAGGGTTTTTTTGGATGGACCTGGTCCCCTCGGTATCAAAAATTTTTAGGTTTTAAAGTCAGCTTTCCAAAAAGTATAAATTCTATATACATCTTCTTAGAAACTTTCTGATAACTTAAAAAGAAAAATATACTTTTTTCCCAAAAAATGACAAAAAAATCGTCTTTTTTTTATTTTTTAAATTAAAATGCCTATAACTTTGGACTCAGTCATGATTTTTACATAATTCTTTCACTACTTGATATATAAACTTGTTGTTAAGCGAATAAAAAAAATGGCGAAAATCGGGAATATTTGGACCCGCTATTATCAAAAAAAACTAAAGTAAGGACGGTAAAAATTTTAAAATTTTAATTTTCAAATGCGAATATCTCCTAAACTATAAGAGATAATCTACTGCTCGATGAGGAGATTCTAGGATCGTTTTAAAAATTTAACATAGCCGAGGTGTCCTAATTTGAGGACCCCCCGCCGGGCCCCTGGTTGGCCTATAAGGTCCAAATTCAAAACCTAAACTCGACAGCATCTCCTCTTTGTGCATACCAAATTTCTTTAAAATCGGAATAACCGTTTAGAAGTTACCGAATTATTTCCCTCTTTTTTTTTTCCTATACCACTGTGCGGCGGTAGAACCCCAGCCTCACTTTGTCCCCCAATTTAGAGCCATCCGTGTAACAATGGATTCCTACTGGTATTTGCTCTAATGTTCCGCTTGACCAAGACATTCTATCGTAGTATTTTGAATCTTATGTACCGATGGTCAGAAAAGGAGTGCTCGTCCGAAACTCTCCAATCCCGAATTTCGTTTATAAGCTCTTCTGAACATATAGTTATATCTAATTCTTCTTCTCTGATTCTATTGACGAAGGTAGCTTTATTACCTAAGTTCGATGTGATTTAGTATTAAGGAAATCCATAAGGGCTTGTCCCCTGCGATTGGTGTTTGTACTACCCCACGCTACATGGTGGGAGTTGGCATCATAACCTATTACAATTTTCTGCCTCTTCGACCAGATTCATCAGCTTCGACGTTGGTGGTAGTGTCGGAGAATCGAAAGGCAGGTAAATAGATGCAAGGTATATGTTGCGAAGACCTTGCTTCAGCACCGTTGCATCCGATGTGGATAATCCTGTTGAGAGGAGAAAACATAAGTTCTTGTGACATAAGATACATGTTCTCGGTCGAGACCCTGTATCAGCGTAGAAAAGTTGGAAATTTACGTGATTTAATCCAGAAACCTTGTTGCGAATCGTCCAAGGTTCCTGGCTATATGTATCTTAATTTTAGCCATCAGAGCGTTGGTAGCTGTCTCGATCTGATGGAGGTTTATTTGGATAACCTCAATCATTGTCATCCATTTAAACTGTCTTCCAGCGAGTTAGTGATCACATCCCCGCTCGTTGGATTTGACTCCTCCGGGTAATATGAAATGGCTATTGATACAGTGGGTACCATTGATGGCACTGCGGTGTCAGGCATAGCAAGAGCAGTCTTTTAATCGACACTTTCCCAATTTTGGACAGCACTGCTGTTCTGTCTTCTGGCGATTAAGACGAAAAAACTAACAAAAAACCTGGAAGTCGAGTAAAATTTTAGCTCTGCGAAATTAATTAAAATATTTGTTTTCTGGAAGTTACATTTGTCACAACCCGATTTAAATTTTTTCACAACTTGGAAACTATACTACGACAAATTTGTTTTTCTGATATTCTAGGAGATTATTTGTTATACCCACCATCAAAAAAGATGGGGGGTATATTAATTTTGTCATTCCGTGTGTAACACATCGAAATATTGTTCACAGACCCAATAAAGTATATATATTCTGGGACCTCGTAAGATTCTAAGACTATCTAGTTATGTCCGTCCGTCTGTCTGTTGTTGGCACGATAGCGTCCACAAAAAAGAGATATTGAGATGAAATTTTCCCAAAATATTTTTTATTGATCAGAAATGTTTGGTATTGAAAATGGGCAAAATCGGTCAACGATTTCACATAGCCCCCATACAAATGTACCCCCCGGAATATTGTATAAAGAGCTTCAAACATTCACAAATTCGTTGTTTATGAAGCAAATGGCACAAAATTTCGCATTAGTCAGTTTTTTGACCTCCGAAATAAAATTCTGAATTATGTCGGACATAGGACCACAATTGGCCCTAACCCCCATATGAGGCCCCCTTTTGAAAATTACTATAATTCAGATTACCGGCTTAAACATACGAATATAGCGATGAAATTTGACTCACATAGATTTCATGCAAGCCAATATCTCTTCACCAAACTATATGTGGATCGGTCCATAATTGACCCTACCCCCCATATAAGGTCCCCTCCATAAAATTACTTCAACGCTCATTATTGGCGTAAAAATACGAGTATAGCGATGAAATTTCACAGAAGTATGTTTTATATGAGCCAAAATCTCTCTACAAAATTGTATGTGGATCGGTCCATAATTGGCCCTACCCCCCCCCCAAAAAAATGGTCCCCTTTTGAAAATGACTATAATGCTGATTACTGGCTTAAACATACGAATATAGAGATGAAATTTGCCACACGTAAGTTTCATGCAAGCCAATATCTCTCCACCAAACTATATGTGGATCGGTCCATAATTGACCCTACCCCCCATATAAGGTCCCCTTCAGAAAATGACTTTAAGGCCCATTACTGATTAAAAAAAAAACGAGTATAGCAATGAAATTCGACTCAAGTAAGTTCCTTGCAAGCCAAAATCACTTAACCAAATTTTTGGTGGATCGGGCCTTAACTGAACAAACCCCCCCCCCCCCACATATAAGGATCCCATCAGAAAAATAATTTAACGCTCATTACTGGCTTAAACGAGTCAAGCGATGAAATTCGATATAAACGTGACCTGTATGAACCAAGATTGTTCTACAAAATTTTACGAGGATCGGTCTATAATTGGCCCTCCCCCATATAAGGCCCCTTCAGAAAATGACTTTAAAACTCAGTACTGGCTTAAAAATGCTAGTAGATCAATGAAATTCGACATAAACTAGTTTTGTTTGATCTAACATCTCTCTACAAAATGTTGTGGGGGTCGACCCATAATTGACCCTACCCATTTAAGGTCCCCATCAGAAAAATACTTTAACGCTTATTACTGGCTTAAAAATGCGAGTGCAGCGATGGAATTCGACACTGATAAGTCTCTACCAATTTTTATGATGATCAGTCCATAATTACCCCACCGAAAATGATTACAATGCTCATTACTGGTTGGAAATTTTACATGAATATGATTCGTTCTACGAGATTTAAGGATGATCGGTTCATAATTAATCTTTTCCCCCATACAAGGTCCCCTTAAGGAAATTACTTTAACTGCCTGAAAATACGGATACTGCAATGCAATTCGACATAAACTGAACTGAAATCTTCCTACCGACTTTTATGAGAATTCATCCATATATGTATAAATAACCCTACTCCCTATACAAATTAGTATTTTTAATTCGAAAGAGCACTGTCAATAGTTGAACCCCCATTAATAGACCTATTTCAAATATTACCGTGATGTTCACATTAGTATCGATATATAATAATAAACTATTCAAAATATCAAAGTTTATTTATATGGCAGTAATTTGATGGTGGGTATATAAGATTCGTCATAGCCGAACATAACACTCTTACTTGTTTTTAATTAATTTTAAATAAAATTTAATGGAAAACTACTAAATAGTTCTCCAAACTCTGTAAAACATCTGTTTAGAAAACTCCGAAAAGCTGTAAAGGTACTGTTTATTTAGGGGTTAGAGGGAGATGGGTAGATGGGTACTTACGCGGGAATTAGAGGAAGGGTAAATAAGCAAGGCTTGGGAATTTTTTTTTTTTCTTAAAAAACGTTATAAACCGTATATATGTTTATTGAACTTTGGGTAAGTATATGGTGTAAGTATAATATATATAGGGTAAGTATATAATTCACAAAATTTTAGGTTAGATTTTATGTGCAAGGTAAGTATTTATTATATATATAGGGTTAAGTTTTAATAGTTATTTATTTAGATTTTAACATTTATTTATTTATTATAGGGTAAGTAATTTAATTAAAGAAACTGTGATACACTATGCTGTGATTTCTATTAGCATATAAGTTTTAATATTTTAATTTACTTTTAGGTTTAGGGTTTTAAATTTATTTTATAAATTCAATAGATATTTTGTTGAAAGTACACTTTCGATAATTTCGTAATTTTAAAAAATAACCTTTATATTTGAAAGTACACTTTCGATAATTTCGTAATTTTAAAAAATAACCTTTATATTTGAATTTAACAATTTTTGTACCTTTACAAGTCACAATAATTATAATTTATATATCGTGAATTAAAAACTTACCTTCCACTTGTAACGTAGTTTTGTAGCTTAAAATAATGTAGCGTGGCAAATGAGTTTTTTGGGTTGAGAGCTATTTTGTTTTTTCATGAATATCATTCCTGTTTTTCTTTTACCCAAGACTGGATCCCAAAACCTCATTCTCCTATTAACAACATTGGATTTCAATAAAATGTAAGATTGAAGTTAACAAATTTAAATAATCTCTCTTTTATTTATTTATTATAAGATAAACCCCTTATTCCTAAAAAGAGTTTCCCTATATTCCCTATACTCCATTAATGGTATTAATTCCTAACGTTCATCCCGAACGTAAGCATCTCCAACCAAAAATCCAACATTTCGTTGGGTTGTGTTGAAATTATTTAATAAAAAACATCAATTCTTTTAATAGAATTAAATTATTTAATAAAAGCAGATTTTAGCTATGTATTCATGGTCCATTCTTGCCTAAGAAATTTTATTTCAACCTAGTGGCAACCTTTAATATACAGTCCATAAAAGCTCGCTCAATAAAATTAATAATTCATGTATGTATGTATATGAACGTGCATAGGTACTCATTACATATTAAAAAGAGCTTTCATTCTTCACATGGTGAGTGCAGTGGTTACAAATTAAAGAATTTCGTGGAGTAAAGAAAGAAAATAAAGGAAAAAGTATTTTCAAATAAATAACTACGAAAAGACAATTAAAACATTTATAATTTAATAAAAATTTAATATATTTCTTAAGAAAGTGTTTAAAATACAAAAAAGAGCCGAACAACAACTACACCTAACAAAAACCCAAGCAGACCAGGAGCACCTCCACACAAAACCGAAACAACAACAAAGTTTGGAAAACTATCACATTGGTAACAACTACGTCTAACAAAAACCAGGAGTACCTCTTCACAAAAACGGAACAACAACAAAATTTTGGCAAAATTTAAATAAAATCACATATAAACTAGTCGAAAACCAATAACACCTAACAAAAACCCAAACAGACCAGGAGCACCTCTACACAAAGCCGAAACAAACAACAAAGATTTGGGAAAACTATAACATTGGCAACAACAAATACACCTAAAACGGCAATATTACACACATCAGGCGTACATCATCAAAAGACAAGATTAGAAAAAAAAAACTACAACAAAAACTACATGTGCATGGAAAGAAAAACAGTGAGTACCTTAAGTGATTTCTGTTTAATACATCAAAAAAAAAAAAAATACACATAAACACAAACAATTGCAATTCCTAAAAAGGTTTAAATAGAAATTGGCTTCAAATTTAAAACAACAAAACACACGCAAAAAATTTACCGCAATCCTAGTGTAATTTGTTTTTGTATAAAAACCACCACTTTTTTAAATAAGTTTAAGAGAGTTTTATGCACTCTTCTCTTTCAAATTAATTTTGAATACAAAGATCTCTTCACGATAAAAGCTTTTGATATTTGCTTTTTTGCGGGTGATGCCATATAATTGTTAAAAATCGCCAAGTAAAAAATATCGCAATGCAAATAAGAGAATATATTAAATTAAACTAAACAACGATTATTTATTACCCAACACAATTTTAATCATAAAATTGATTTAAAATACTTAATTATTGCGACAACATGAATGAGAGATTATTCATTTGATATATCCGCACAGCTACGTTGATGTTGTGACCATTTCCTTAAATTTTTCTTAATATTTAAATCCCAAACCCAGCAAATTTTTTTTTTAAGAAGTTCAAACAATACACGATTTCAATACCAACCAAATTTGTTGTTGGTTAGTTCAAATTGGAATTGAATAATAAATTAAATCCATGCTCATTGGTACTTGGTTTTACATTTAATAACACTTTAAAATAAAAAACCTTTCATTTGAAGATTTTAAATATAGTTTCAAGTTCCAAGAAAATTTTTTTTTAAAAACCAACCAATATAAATATTATATGAGCTTTAGATTAAATTACACATTATAGTTTACAAATCCCAGTAAACATTTCAATTTGGTAAAGAAACAAATATATATATCAAGTCTACTCAACATGGCAAACGATTTTATTTTCGATTCAGACGATTTGGTGACATTTTGTTCTGCATTCGACAACATCCCGGTAGACGAAGCTGACAGATTCCTTTTTAGAAGTAAATCTCCAAGATTTAAACGACCGTTGGACAAATCTACAACGATCTTACAGATCTATCTGCACTGACCAAAGTAATAAACTCGAAAAAGAATTTTAGAATCTGCTAAAGGAAAATACTTTTCTTGCAACGAAAGCATTTCATAAATGTAAATCAAAGATTCTAGATGTACAGAAATCTTTCATCAACCAATTCTCCAACTCAAATACTCGAACACCCAATTACTTCTGAAGATAGTTTTTCTCAAGTTAGAGTACCACCATGCGATACCGACATATTTTATGGTGGTTATGAGGAATGGCCGACCTTTCGTGATATGTTCACAGCCGTGTACATAGATAATCAACGGATCCCGCCCGTACAGAAGTTATATTATCTTAGGTTGAAAGTTCAAGGTCAGGCGGGAGGTATTATTAGGAAATATAAATTATGTGCATCGAATTTCACTATTGCTTGGGATGCCTTAAAAGACAGATATGAGAATCAGAGGATTCTCGTTGAAAATCAAATTAAGATACTTCTCAATCTAAGCCCATTGACTAGTGAAAGTAGTGAATCCCTTCAAAACCTTCAAAGCACAATTAACGACTGTCGAGCAGCAATAAACTCTCAGGATGTTCCGATAGGTGAATGGGACCCTTTCATCGTAGTACTATGTTCAAGTAAACTCCCTGTGGAAACTCTTTCTTTATGGGAACAATCTCTAGAATCTCACCGGAACTTAGTTAAATGGGATAAAATGGACAAGTTTCTGTCACACAGATGTGAAGTTGTCGAAAGATTGGAATCTCGAAATAAAGATTTACGATCCCAAATGCCAAAAAGAGAAAATAATACCAAAGCAACCTCTTCAAAAACAGAAAAAACACAATATCCATGTAAGATTTGTGATTCGAATCACGCTCTTAAAAATTGCTCACAATTTTTAAATTTTGATCCACAAACTAGAAATCAATTCGTATCTAATAATAATATATGCCTTAATTGCTTAGCTTATACTCATACTAGGAAAGATTGTCCCAGCCAGTTCTCCTGTTCTCATTGCAAAAGAAATCATCATTCTCTATTACATTTCTTTAAGTCTACTAATTTAGATAAATCAAATTCTACAGCATCAGGTACTCATGTGTGTATTAATTCACAGGAGGAATCTCCCAATGGAAATACTTTGTTACCCACAGCAATAGTTCAGATTAGGCACCAAGGTGAAGATTTTAATGCCCGTGCTTTTCTAGATCAAGGATCTGAAAAAACGTTCATTTCTACGAAACTTCAGCAAAAACTTATGCTCCCTATAGAAAAAAGAGAATTCCAAATTTTCGGCATAGGTGGCCAAATAGTAGCACATTCGAACTCCTTATGCAGATTGACTTTGTACTCTAAGAAATATAATCGGTATGTTGACATACAAGCGATAGTGGTCCCAAAGATAACCCGTATGTTGCCCAGTTTTTCTATCTCCAAATCTAATCCATCCATTTCGGATTTGAATGAGATTGAACTGGCAGATCCTGATTTTCACAGATCTGGTTGTGTAGACTTACTCATTGGAAGCAATGTTCTTCCACAAGTTCTTCTTGAAGGAGTTAAAACTATTGCCAGTTCTCTCATGGCACAGTTAACTATTTTTGGATGGATCATTAGTGGTCCGATCAATGTAGAAACGGTTTCTTCATTTTCCATTGGAGTAACTGAAAATAGTTCCGACACCCTCAGCTATCAGTTAAAGAAGTTTTGGGAACAAGAAGAAGTCCCCACAATTCGTCCTATTTCTAAAGAGGATGAATATTGCGAAACATTATTTCAAAAAACCACTTTTCGAAATAGTGATGGTCGTTTTGTCGTGAAACTTCCTTTCAAATCAGAATTCCCACGGGACATGTGTCTCGGACCTTCAAGGAATACAGCAAAAGCGCAGTACTTCCATATGGAACGTACATTAAGTAAAAAACCCGAACTCGCTCACACTTATAATGAGGTTTTAGAAGAATACTTAACATTGAACCATATGGAACCGACCGTTTCTTGGGAAAATATATCTCGTTATGGATATAACTCTTTTTATTTACCACATCACGCGGTGGTCAAACCCGAGAGTCGTAGCACAAAAGTCAGAGTAGTTTTCAATGCGTCAAAAAAGTCAAACTCAGGATTATCACTCAACGACGTTCTTCACATTGGTCCTACACTACAAGTAGACTTGATGAGTTTGATTTTGAAGTGGCGATTATATAAATACGTTTTCAATGGCGATATTGAAAAAATGTATCGTCAAATTTTAGTTCACAAAGAAGATGCACAATTTCAACGAATACTCTTTCGTAAAAATCCAACCGATCCCATTCAAGATTTTGCACTTAAAACGGTAACATTCGGCATAAATTGCGCTCCGTATCTAGCGATTAGAACTTTAGTTCAGCTGGCTAAAGAATCTCAAGAAAAATTTCCACAAGCGGCTTATATTCTAAAGCACGAAATATATGTTGATGATATATTATCAGGTTCTCATGATATAAAATCGGCAATCGACTCCTTAAAGCAAGTAATTTATGTACTAGAATCTGCAGGATTCCCACTAAAAAAGATCACTTCCAATTGTTCTGAAATCTTAGCATCTGTCCCTAAAAATAACCTTCTCGACTCAGATTTTCTTAAATTTAAAGAAACAAGTACGACAAAGACTCTTGGCATTCAATGGAATGCCCTGTCTGATTCATTTTCTTATACTATTGATCCCATTTGTCCCAGTAATACCGTAACGAAAAGGCAAATTCTTTCTAGCGTCGCCAAGCTTTTCGATCCAGCCGGTTGGATTTCCCCTATTATTATACAAGCGAAAATGATTCTTCAACAACTCTGGTTAGATGGTACTGGATGGGATGATAAAGTTAAACCCTGCACCCTAGACTTATGGAACGAATTTGTTACAAATCTGCCTCTAATTTCAAACATTAAAATACCCCGATGGATAGAGTTTGCGCCCTCTAGAATGACCCAGATTCATGGCTTTTGCGACGCTTCAGAAAAAGCTTATTGTGCTGCGGTATATGTTCGAATGCAAACAGATTCCATGATTGAATCCCATTTATTAGTTTCGAAAACGAAAGTAGCTCCCATTGACCCTGTTAGTCTGCCCCGATTAGAACTTTGCGGTGCTGTTTTATTATCAAAATTAATCAAACAACTGACTATTACACTACCTTGCCATAATTATACTCTCTATCTTTGGACCGATTCCACTATCGTCTTAGGATGGTTAGAAAAACCTCCCAATACATGGAAAACTTATGTGGCCAATCGAACAGCTCAAATAATTCGGAATGTTGGTAATATTCCATGGCGTCATGTAAGATCTGCTGATAATCCAGCAGATTTAGGATCTCGCGGTTGTAACCCCATGCAACTCACAAATAACTCTTTGTGGTGGAACGGACCAATTTGGCTTCGAAAATCCCCCGAAGAATGGCCAAAGCCCATAATAATAGAAAATCCACCCGAAGCTAAAAATAAAATTAAAATATTTCATTTATACACTAATATTAATGATGAGAATGAGGAAATCGGCGAGGACATTTTAGATAGATATTCGAAATGGGACAAAGCTATTAGAATAATGACTTACGTATTTCGATTTCTCAATTCCATTAAAGAAAGACTTCTAAATTCTTCCAAAGGACGATTGTTACTTGCATCTCAGTTGCACGATATATCCCCTGCCGAGGCGGTAATAATAATGATAGGAAAAATCGCATATATTAGTTCCCAAGAATTTACAAACACTAAAAACAAATTAGTTAGACTAACTCAGTTAAGACACTATAATCAAGAATATGAGTGTTTAATCAAACACGAAAATGTTAATAAAAAAAGTTCTTTATATCCCTTAAATCCATACATAGATGATAATGGTGTCATTAGAACAAACGGCAGAATATCAAACTCAGCGTTACCTTTCAATGAACGGCACCCCATTATTCTACCTGTCAATTCCACATTTTGTAAATTATTAATAGATTTTATGCATAATCTCCTTATCCATGCAGAAATCAATTTAATGCTTCGAGTTATAAGATCAGAATATTTCGTCCCAAGATTGAGATCTACGATTAGATATTTTGTTAGAAAATGTCACACATGCATTCGCTATAAACAGAAAGTAAGATCACAACTAATGGGAGCCTTACCATTAGAGAGAAGTTCTTTCTCACTTCCGTTTACATTCACCGGTTTAGATTTTGCAGGGCCATTTTCCATAAAAACATCAGTCATTAGGAATGCACCATATCACAAGTCTTATGTTTGTGTTTTTGTTTGTTTTTGTACAAAAGCTGTACATCTTGAGCTATGTTCAGACTTAACTACCGGCTCGTTCCTAGCAGCATTCACCAGGTTTGTAGGGCGTAGAGGATTACCGAAGAAGGTCATGTCTGACAACGGAACAAATTTCGTAGGTGCTGAACGAACTCTTCGATTGGAGTATGAGAATTTTATTAAAAATGCGTCTGAAGATATCGCAGCAAATTATGCATCTCGAGGTTTTCAATGGTCCTTTATTCCACCTAATGCCCCTCACATGGGAGGATTATGGGAAGCTGGGGTGAAATCTTTTAAGAGTCATTTTAAAAAAATAACACAGAATAGCAAATACACGTTTGAAGAATTCACTACCCTTTTAACCCGAATTGAGTCAGTCTTGAATTCACGACCTTTATCTCCTATGTCCGATGACCCAAATGAGCTATTAGCTCTCACTCCTGGCCACTTTTTACGCGGCGCACCTCTCTTGTCTCTTCCAGAAGCTCCTATGGAAACCCTTACCTTAAGAGATAGGTGGGAAAAATTAAAATTCATACACCATCAATTCGCACAACGATGGAAAGATGAATATCTCAAGGAACTTCAAAAGAGATACAAGTGGCAAAATTCAGAAGAAAATTTATGTGTAGGTCAACTGGTCGTTGTTAAGGATGATTTACTTCCCCCTAATGAATGGAGATTAGGTCGAGTCGTAAAAGTATACTTCGGTAACGATGGTTTAGTTAGAGTTGCAGACATTCGAACTCAAGTAGGGATGATAACTAGGGCTATTACAAAACTCTGCATTCTCCCAGTTAATTCGGCACAAAACTCTTAGAAAACCACATAAATCATTCTCCAAATTCCTCACTCCTAATTTCCTATTAAAATATTCATTCATATACACATACACTAACACACATCCAATACACACATCAACACGCTAATATTTCACTCCTTATTTAGCTCAGTACTAATAATAGTTTACTCCACAGGTCTCGCACAAATGCTAGTATCCATCAATGTCGCATCTGTTACAGATTCCATCCTTTGAAGTATTGTAAAACCTTCTTGGCAATGAATGTGGAACAGCGGAAACGAGAGGTCCGGATTAATAAATATTGTCTGAATTGTCTGGCCAGGTCCCACATCACTGCTGATTGTACATCGGATCAGGTATGCCAACGATGTGGTTGGGCGCACCATACCCTACTCCATGCCCCCCGCCATGTATCAACAACAGCACATTCGGAGGAACAACAAAGCAGAGATGGGCGAATAGCGTCAACTAATGGAAATGCGTCGTCACGACGTCCCCAAAGGTCACGTTTAGATCATCGTTTAGGACCATACACGCGTCCTAGCTCCCATTCACATCCACGCTCCTATTCACGCCAACAACGGTACATTACGGATCGTGCCACACGGTCAGATGATCCATCGATGTCAAATCCGAAACAAATTTTGATGGGTGCTCTGCGAGCACTAGAATACCTCGCTCAGACAATATAATGCAGTTGGCCATATTGGCCAAGGGGCCCAACATGTTGAAAGTACACTTTCGATAATTTCGTAATTTTAAAAAATAACCTTTATATTTGAAAGTACACTTTCGATAATTTCGTAATTTTAAAAAATAACCTTTATATTTGAATTTAACAATTTTTGTACCTTTACAAGTCACAATAATTATAATTTATATATCGTGAATTAAAAACTTACCTTCCACTTGTAACGTAGTTTTGTAGCTTAAAATAATGTAGCGTGGCAAATGAGTTTTTGGGTTGAGAGCTATTTTGTTTTTTCATGAATATCATTCCTGTTTTTCTTTTACCCAAGACTGGATCCCAAAACCTCATTCTCCTATTAACAACATTGGATTTCAATAAAATGTAAGATTGAAGTTAACAAATTTAAATAATCTCTCTTTTATTTATTTATTATAAGATAAACCCCTTATTCCTAAAAAGAGTTCCCTATATTCCCTATACTCCATTAATGGTATTAATTCCTAACGTTCATCCCGAACGTAAGCATCTCCAACCAAAAATCCAACATTTCGTTGGGTTGTGTTGAAATTATTTAATAAAAAACATCAATTCTTTTAATAGAATTAAATTATTTAATAAAAGCAGATTTTAGCTATGTATTCATATTTAGTTTTTAGTTTTAATTTTGGATTTTAAATTTTGTTTATAATATATGGAAACACTTTCACTTAAATTTGTGGTTTTTAGGTTTCCTTGTAAGTTATTATTTTTAACTTTAAAACTGCCGGGTTAACGAGGCGCACAGATTTTTTGTTCTTCTCACAGGTGGATTAGAATAGAAGTAAGTAAAAAGGCAAAAACTGCAGCTGACGTTCGTATAAAAAATGAAGTTGGCTGCAGTTTGGTGTGGGTGCTATTGGACTTCAGGGATGGTAACGTTCAATTGTTCACTGATGTGAACATCCTCCCGGGCCTGGCAACCTGTGAAGAGAAAGGAACAATTATTTTTATTTATTCAATAAAAATGGTGTAGGGTAATAGGGTAAATTATGCATGTAAAATACTTCATTGTGTGTGGGCTTATTGGGTAGAGGATCCCATGACCAGCCAGCCAAGGGTGGAATCCTGGGCTATAAGTGATCCCCCGTCAATGTGAATCACATTCGGTTGTAGGATGCTTGTGTAAAGGTCTCCACCAATTTCCATGGAGACTGGGTTGTTGGAGTAAAACTCCGGGTCAGCCAGCGATATGCGACACAATTTACTTTTAATTGTTTCGTCCATGGGGCTTGGATATGGGGTTTTTGGCAGATCCTTAACCACCTCCATGCAAACCTCGTATCGGAGGCTTGAGGAATAATTTGGTGCAATTAACACCTTCACAAACACCTCTTTGTCTATTTTGAAGGGAGCTAGGGAACTTTCACTAACAAAGACGGCTGCTATTCTAGACTTAGTCAAGCTAGGATTTAGTATTGCCCTTGCCCGCCGACTTCCTACCTGCACAACTGCTGTAGGAACAAACGTTTTCATCATCGACGTTGTTACCGGTGTTGTAACTTTCACGATGGAGTTCTTGGTGCCGGAGTTGGTGGAGGGGATTGGTCCTGGGTCAAATTCTTTAAAATCCTATTTGGACCATGTAGGGTGGAGTGGTGTTTACCACCACATTGTTGGCAACGAGCCTTACTCGTGCAACCGCCAATGAGATGGTTCCTCGCCAAACAATTGACGCAGTAGTGCAATTTAACTGCGGTTTTGTATTTCTCCGCCCAGTTCATCTTTTGGAACTTTCGACAATTTGTTAAGCTGTGATCGGCTTGACAAATACCGCAACCAAAATGGCGTTTTGGTTGACGTTTATCGTTTTTGCGGTTGGGTTTGCGGCTGGAACGGTTGGAACGTCCTTTACGATTGTTGTTGTTGTTGGGTGCCATATTCTGTATAAAAGAAATTATGTGTGAATGAATGAAGTGTAATGAATGTGTTATTGGGTTAGGGTGAAGGGTTAAACGATTCATAATAAATTTCGGTTAGTTAGGGTGGTTAGTTGAGCTAGTTAGTGATGATATTGTTATTTTGGGTTAGGGTTTGAGTAAAAGTATTAGACTAATTAGCGGGTAAAACAACAATTTTAGTAATTGGTCGGGTTAGAGTTCCAGTTGAAGTTTGTAAGTCAACTACTCTATTTCTACCATCAGAACCAGGGTGTGTTTTGGTCACACGTCCAAGTAACCATTCATTGGGTGCTAAATTGTCTTGTCTAATTACTAATATATCACCTATTTCAACTTCTCGGGTAGGGTTTTTCCACTTGTATCTTTTATGGAGCTCTTTAAGATATTCATCTTTACATCTTTTACAAAAGTTGTGATGTTGTATCTTTAATCTTTGCCATCTGTTTGCCAGGGTTATATTATCACTGCTTGTGTCGGGTTCTGCAGGGGTAAGTATGGGTGAGCCAATTAAAAAGTGTCCAGGGGTTAACGGGTTAAGATCCTGAGGGTTTTCACTTGACGGGCTTAAGGGTCTCGAGTTTAGGCATCCTTCTATTCTGGCAAGGAGTGTAGCTAGCTCTTCAAATGTATATTTTAGGGTATTTATTTTCTTCAAATGAGCTTTAAAGTTTTTAACTCCTGCCTCCCATAAACCGCCCATGTGTGGTGCACCTGGGGGTATAAAATGCCACGTCAAATTCTGAAAACTGCTAGTGGACGTAACAGATCCTTTTAGCTGTTTAATAAATTCCTGTCGCTCCTTTTTCAATAACTTGCTAGCACCTATGAAATTTGTTCCATTGTCCGAGTAAATGGCGACAGGGCATCCCCGCCTCGAAAAAAATCGAGCGAAGGCTGCCATAAAGGCTTGGGTAGACAAATCAGATGTTGGCTTCAAGTGGATGGCTTTTGTTGCAAAGCAAACAAAAACACAAACGTAACCTTTCGTTATTTTACAAGTTCTACCACTATATGCTTTGACGTCACATCACGGGTAGATTTGATCTCTGACGCATCAAGTTCAATACTTGGGTGGGTAGTTAATAAACGTAGTCTATCATTGACTACCATTGTGGGTTATTTCGATCAAGAATAACTCTATCATTTCGAATTGTATTTCTTCGGGTATATGATGCGCGATCACAAAATCGATAGACATATGTCATTACTCTTAGAGCTTTTGACAATTTCGAAAATCTTGATAATATGTCTGGGTTTTCAGTATTCGTATCTAAGGTAGGGTGGGTATTAACTGTCGTAGTAAACGACTGACTAACTTTAGCTTCAGCTTGAGTAATAAAGTGTTTATCTGTTGTTGGCCACTTCGACGCGACTTCTTTCAACCACGATGGTCCATTCCACCATAAAGTGTCATCTTTTAACTCATCAGCATTACATCCTCGGCTAGCAACATCGGCAGGATTATCGTGTGAAGCAACATGATTCCAGTTATCTACTCCTACTGTTTGTAGAATTGTTGAAACTCTGTTTGCCACAAATGTATTCCACGAGTTAGGGTGTTTACTAAGCCAGGCCAAAACTATAGATGAGTCGGTCCAGAAATACGTCTGATGTAAGGGTAGGTTGAGTTGGGTGAGTACATTGTGTGTCATATTTGCCAACAACACTGCACCACAAAGTTCAAGTTTTGGTAACGAGATTACTTTGATTGGCGCAACTCTCGTCTTAGCGAAGAGTAGGGTTACGGAATTAGGTCCGTCTATGGGTGTTACTCGTGCATATAGACATGCAGAGTATGCCTTTTCAGAAGCATCTGAAAAACCATGAAACTCAATTTTTGCTGAAGGTGAAAAGTTAATCCATCTTGGAATACGAATTCTATTAATATTATCGTAGAACTGCAAAAACTTTTGCCATTTTATAAAGGTGAGTGGGTTAAGACATTCATCCCATGCTGTATTATCTTGCCAAATTTGCTGCATAATAATCTTGGCAGATATAACAATTGGCGCTAACCAACCAGCTGGGTCAAAAAGACGAGCAATGTCTGATAACACAGTTCGCTTTGTGTATGCTGATTTTCTTTCAATTAAGGGTACATTAAAGAAAAACGTATCTTCTTTAGCATTCCAACGAATGCCTAACGTTTTAGCATTATTTGATTTGGGTAGGGTAAGTAAATCAACATCGAGTAGATGTTCTTCGGGTAATTTATGTAATAATTCCTTTGTATTGGAAATCCACTTTCTTAAAGGAAAACCAGCAGAGTCTAGAGCCGAGATCAATTGGGTTTGAGCTTTTTGAGCTTCTTCAATTGTGTGACCTCCGGCTAAGACATCATCAACATACATGTTGTTTCTCAATATTTGCGAAGCTATAGGGTGGGTATTTTGAATGTCATCGGCTAATTTGTGTAGGGTTCTAATAGCCAAATATGGTGCACAGTTAACACCAAATGTAACTGTTTGCAGTTCATAATCTTGAATGGGTTCGTTGACGCTTTTACGGAATAATATCCGTTGGAAGGGTGTGTGGGTTGGGTTTAGCATAATTTGCCGGTACATTTTTGTAATGTCGGCATTATAAACTATCTTGTAAAAGCGCCATTTCAAGATAAGTACAACTAAATCTTGTTGTAGGGTAGGACCAGTGTGTAGGGTATCATTAAGACTGTTGCTGTTCGAGGTTTTGCTAGATGCATTAAATACAACTCGAACTTTTGTCGTAACACGATCAAGTTTAACAACAGCGTGATGGGGTAAATAATAATGGGTGTTTGAAGGAGTGTTTGGGTTATATTTAATTGGTTTCATATGACCTAAATCGATATACTCTTGTAGGACGTTATCATATTCCATTTTAAGCTCTGGCTTTTTCATTAAACTTTTCTCGTTACGTAGAAATTGAGCCATAGCAACGTGTCTAGAGTTTCCTAACTCAACAGGAGGGTATATAAATGGTAAATTTACCTGATAACGGCCATTTGGTAATCGAAGGGTAGTGGTCTTGAAAGTTTCTTCACATAAAGAACTTTCTTCTGAAACTTTGGGTTGGGTGGGTACATCTTCAATTTCCCAGAACTTGGTCAAAACTTTATCAAGCGTGACTGAACTGAAGTATGAAACTAAGGGTTGGTTATTTTGCGAATTCTGAACGGGTCCTGTTAAAATCCAGCCAAACTCAGTTTCCTGAGCTATAAGGGTATTAAGTAAGTCTTTTCTGACTCCAGATTTTAGAATCTGTGGGTAAAAATCGCTGCCAATAATAAAGTCGATAGGTCGGCTTTCATAGAACCTTTGGTCAGCTAATTGAATATTTTCCAAATCTTGTATTAGGGTTGGGTTTAAGTTTTGGGTGGGTAAGTTTTTGGTTAATGTTTTAACAACAATTGCTTGGATATTCAATTTAAATTCATTTTGTGTGTTAGAGCGCAATAAAACTTGACATAATTTATTCGAACGAGCTGAAACTATTTCATTCAATCCTGATATTTCAGCAACTATGGGTGTAGTGGGTAATTTTAACTTCCTTCTCAGTTTATCTGTGATAAACGAGAAGTCTGAAGCTGGGTCAATAAGCGCTCTAGCTGGAAATAGTTCTCCTTGAACATCAACGTTCAGAACTGCAGTTCCTAATAACTTTGTTCTGTCATCTATGGGTATGGGTTTGCTTGATTGGGTGTGGGTTGAGAAAGACTGTACTGCGTTTTGTGATGTTGACGCCTGAGTATTTTCAACTTGTGGGTTAGGGTTAGAGAATTTTTGTTCATTTTGAGGTTTGGGGTTTGGGTGGGGTTTCTTTGAAGAATGGGTTACATTGTGAAACGCTTTGGCTCTTCTGTCAGGGTTATATTTTGTTTCAGTAAATTGTTTGGGTTTAGGGTGGGTATTAGGATTCGAATCTGGAACATCGTTTACTGATGTAAGTTCCTTAAAAGTGTTCGTTAAGAACACATCAAGATTCGTCCATGGCGGCATTTCAGCGCTATCATTGAGAGTTTTCTCAAACTCTCTTCGGGTTTCTTTGGGTAATTTTGATAAGCAAAGATATACAAAGATAGGATCCCAATTATCCGTATCAATTTCTAATGAATTTAAATTAGTAATACAACAATTAATCTTTCTCTGAAACTTTCTTATAGAAGCACTGCACATGGTGCTTACTGTGGGTAAATTAAAAAGTGTTTTCAATTGCGCATTGATTTGCATTCGTCTATTTTCAAATTGAGAGACGAGTTGGGTCCACGCAATGAGAAAGCCATCATTAGTTAGGGGTGCGTTGTCAACGATTTCTTTGGCTTCGCCGCTTGTTTTTTGCTTAAGATAGAAGAGTTTTTCAACTCCACTTAAGCGTGTGTTGTTACCATATATGGCTTTAAAAAGATCCCGGAAAGAAGCCCAAGATTTAAAATCCCCATTAAATGTAGGCATATCGCATGGAGGTACATTGAAGGCTACGGAATTGTTGGGTTGTGGGGGTTCGGGTAATGAGGCTCGGGTATCATTGGCCTTAGTAATCTCTTCAATAGATTCATCTATTGAGATCATACTAGTTCTATAAAAATTTCTGGCAGATCTAAAATGATGCACAACTTCCGTTAAATTGATTGTTTCAGCCTTCTTTGGATCGAGTAAATCTGCGGATTCTCTAATTTGAGTGAATTTATGGTCAATTTTAGACCATAAATCACTTAATTCACGTTTTTTGAATTTGAGTGCGGGTAGCGATTGAAAACTTTCCGGAGAGGAGCGATAATCTTCCTCAAAAGACTCCAAATCCATTTGGATATATCGCATTAAAGTGGCGGCCAAAGATTTTAAATCGGACATATTGGGTTAATTTTATTTAAAAATCTACAAAAATTTGTAACGGCAAACTTAAATTTCCGACAGGGTATTTTATGTGTGTATGGGTACGCTACACAATTCGGGTGGTAATATTAGCTTAATCAAGCAATATATAAAAATAATTCCAAAAAAGCTTTTAATAGGGTGGGTGGGTGAGTGGGTTTTGAATAGAAAATATTTTTATATTATATTGCTTGACAAATAAAACTAATATAATACAAAAAAAATGGAAATTTAAATTTTATTAGTAAGTTGTAAAAAATACACTTACCTTGTTTGCTGGGGGTAGGGTACAAACCTTCACAAGAGATAAACCAAAAAAAAATCTCTTGTGTTGTCGATTCTTCTTTACACCTTCTTCCCGCTATGATGTGTGTTGATCTTGTGTGTAGTGTTGCTGTTGTAATATGTAAGCTGGGTCTGGTATGTATGTTTAAGCGTGTGTATATGTTTTGTGTGTGTTTTATTTCTTGTTTATTTTTGTGTATTAATGTTTTTTTTTAATATTTTCAAAAATATGTACAGTGTGTGTTTTTCTTTTGTAAGTTTTGTATTATTTTCAATATGTGTAGTTGTTATTTATTTTTGTTTTAATGAATTTGCGTGTATATATTTTTTTTTTTTTTAATTTTTGTTAATTTATTAAATAATTATGTATTAATAATTTCTGTTTTTGTAGTTTTTATATGTTTATTTATTTATTTTTTTTTTAACAAATAGGTATTGGGGTATGTGGGTAATTTTTTTTCTTTTTAGATTAATATTTTGTGTTTCACTGTATTTTTTTTTTTTTTTGATGTATGTTCTTGTTAAAAATATTTGTTTTTATTTGTAAGGTATTTTTTATCTTTTCACTGTTTTTATGTTGTGAATTTTGATTTGTTGTGTTTTCTGTTTATTTTAAATTTGTTTCAGTTTTATTTGTTGAAAATTTTTGTTATCTTTTGTAACTTTTTGTTTTAATATTTTAATTTACTTTTAGGTTAGGGTTTTAAATTTATTTTATAAATTCAATAGATATTTAGTTTTTAGTTTTAATTTTGGATTTTAAATTTTGTTTATAATATATGGAAACACTTTCACTTAAATTTGTGGTTTTTAGGTTTCCTTGTAAGTTATTATTTTTAACTTTAAAACTGCCGGGTTAACGAGGCGCACAGATTTTTTGTTCTTCTCACAGGTGGATTAGAATAGAAGTAAGTAAAAAGGCAAAAACTGCAGCTGACGTTCGTATAAAAAATGAAGTTGGCTGCAGTTTGGTGTGGGTGCTATTGGACTTCAGGGATGGTAACGTTCAATTGTTCACTGATGTGAACAGGTACCCTGCAGTCAGACTGGGTCCATATGTCTTTTTGTCAACAGTACTAGTTCAAATGTCTCTAATCTTTCATTTTTGTGTCAATATAAAAAATATAGAGACAAAAGATATGGTGTATACCTAGTGACATTGTCAAGAAACGTGTCAATATTCCTTAAGAAAATGTCTATAGTAAAACTTTATTGAGTCGCGCTTGACTTGGTCAACAGTATTGCCGACTAATTGTACACTATACCATGTACCTGCTGTTGACATTTATGTTTCTTTATTCTACTGCGCAATAGCTCTCCTCTATTTTTATACCCTCCACCACCATCAGTGGTGATAGAGGGTATATATAACTTTGTCATTCCGTGTGTAACACCAAGAAATATTCATCTGAGACCCAACAAAGTATATATATTCTGGGTCCTTATGAAATTCTGAGTCGATTTAGCTATGTCCGTCTGTCCGTCCGTCTGTCTGTCTGTGTAAAACACGCTCACGTTAAAACGAAGCAATATAATTTAACCAAATTCAATTCAAAATATTCACTATTATCCGGTACAGTTTGGTATTGAAAATGAGCAAAATCGGTTCACACTGGGAAAAGTTATGAATCAAAATTTAAAACAACTCCGAAAAAAAATAAGCATTTTTTACACATTCCGATGTAATTTTCTCGAAAACTATTCAAGATAATTTCATGAAAGTCATCATACGTTTGTTTCTACACAAGATATTGATTCCTGCTGAAAATTGCCAGAATCGGTCCATAATTTCATATACCTCCCATACAAAAGTACATATTCCCGGAAAATGAGTTTTTTGTTAATAACTTCCGTTAGAATGTTGATATCTTCACAAAATTTTACAAATTAAAATCTTATGTCAATAGAATTCATTGGGAGAAAACATTTTTTAGATCGGTCCATAATTGGTCATAGCTCCCATACAGGGTCCCCTCCCGAAAATCACTTAAAAGCACATAACTCATTACTAAATTAAGATATCCATATAAAATTTGGTAAAAGTATTGCTCTCATATACAGAAATATTTTTATGCAATTTTTTTTGCGATCGGTCCATAATTGGTCATAGCTCCCATACAAGGACCCTTAACGAAAATCACTTAAACGCGCATAACTCATTACTAAATTATGATATCCATATAAAATATGGAATAGGTATTGCTAATATGCACAGAAATATTACTATGAAATATTTTTCCGATCGGTCCATATTTGGTCATAGCTCCCATACAAGGACCCTTGCCGAATATCACTTAAACGCACATAACTCATTACTAATTCAAGATATCCATATAAAATTTGGTATAATTATTGCTTACATATACAGAAATATTACTATGGAATTTTTTTCCGATCGGTTCATAATTGGTCATAGCTCCCATACAGGGTCCCCTTCCGAAAATCACTTAAAAGCACATAACTCATTACTAAATTAAGATATCCATATAAAATTTGGTACAAGTATTGCTCTCATATACAGAAATATTTTTATGCAATTTTTTTGCGATCGGTACATAATTGGTCATAGCTCCCATATAGGCTTGCCAGACGTACTGTTTTCAGCTGCATAACCCCTAAAGAAGTACGCAAATGTACTTCTTTTTAGTATTTGTACTTCTTTTTGTACTTTTTTTGTATTTTACCATAATTTTATAGGTATAAATATGACCATAGACAATTATTCTACTTATAGAATCGCTATTTAAGGACTTAATAGATAATGCTCATCCATTTGATATGAGGTTTGGATGCCTTTGTCATGTATTAAATAATACATTTATTAAACATTTGATTTAGACAGCAATGTAATGAAAGTTTTTAATGAATTTTCGAAATAAAAAAAATTTGAAATCTGAAGGACATGTTTGAATGTTAAAACGGTCTGTAATGCTCCGTCATGTACCATTCGATGACTTTATCCATCCCCGCTGTGGAACGATTTAAAGAAAAACGATCCTGCCATTCTAATTTTTCGTAAATGAAGTATCTGAGGAAGTTGGAAGAAAGTTATTGACTTGTAATAATTGATTGATTGACTTGTAAATATTGATATCAGAATAAAATAGTATGGGTTTTTAGAACGTTTTTCTATCAACGATATTTCAGTAATTTGTAACAATTTGTTACTATATTCCGTTCGCGTACTTTACAAAATTTGCAACGAGAGAGTATGATAATGATAAATATGATAGTTCGTTGATAGAGAATTTTTTACTGGATATTTTTTCTCCAGTAAAAGATATCAAACATATGAATGTTCACAACAAATTATTGATATTTGAAAATGTAAACAAACCAAACAAAACAAAAATTTGGTGAATTCGACATTTTTTAAAGAAAAAATATAAATTAATAACACACGAATATTAAAAAATGATTTGTAATTGGATTAATTATAAATTTATTTCTCATGAATTAGTTTTCAATTGAATTTGTTGTGAAAAATCATAACAACCTATATCAATATACCGTTTTTAGAACACTTTAATTGAATTTTTTTAAAAATAAACAATTGTACTTTTTTCTACTCAATTGTACTGCTTTTTTAACTACGATGTACGTTTTTTGTTGATTTCAAATCTGGCAAGCCTACTCCCATACAAGGACCCTTAACGAAAATCACTTAAACGCGCATAACTCATTACTAAATTAAGGTATCCATATAAAATATGGAATAGGTATTGCTAATATGCACAGAAATATTACTATGAAATATTTTTCCGATCGGTCCATAATTGGTCATAGCTTCCATACAAGGACCCTTGCCGAAAATCACTTAAACGCACATAACTCATTACTAAATTAAGATATCCATATAAAATTTGGTACAAGTATTGCTCATATGCACAGAAATATTGCTATGAAATTTTTTTCCGATCAGTTCATAATTGGTCATAGCTCCCATACAAGGTCCCCTCCCGAAAATCACTTAAACACACATAACTCATTACTAAATTAAAATATCCATATAAAGTTTGGTACAAGTATAGCTCTCATATATAGAGATATTACTATGAATTTTTTTTTTCCGATCGGTCCATAATTGGTCACAGCTCCCATACAAGGTCACCTCCCGAAAATCACTTAAATGCACAATATTCATTGCCAAATAATGATATAGATACAGAATTTTGAAATTTTGTCTTTATATACATAATTGGTCCTAGGTCCTTTTACGAAAATCTCTTAAACGCACATTACTCATTACCAAATAAAGCTATTGATACAAAATTTGGCACAAATATTAGTTTGGTATACAAAAATTCTATTTCAAGATTTTTTCATGATCGGTCTATAACATGGGTGCGGTCGGTCCCATGCAAGTGTCCCTTCAGAAAATCACTTGAACACACATTACTTATTACTAAATTACGATATAGATACAAAATTTGACTGAAATATAGTTTTTATGTGCAGAAATTTTGCTTAAAGAATATTTTACGATCGGTCTATAATTGGTCATATCTCCCATACTAGGTCCTGCCCCTAAAAACAATTTGTGTAGAACAAAATTATATATATGTATTTTGAAAATCCTTAAATCTTTCACACACATGCATACATGCACATTGTTAAATATCGTTAAAGCATATCTAAGGGCGCTATACAAATGTAAAAGAAAATGGGGTTTGTAATGTTCAACAAATCTTGGAATTGTAACAGATTTAAGCTGTTTAAATCTCGGTGTTTTTCTATTTAAGACATGAGAAAACTTATTTCTAAAAATATTTGATCAATTAAAAAACTATTAATATAAAAGTAGCTGGTGGAGGGTATTTAAGATTCGGCTCAGCCGAATATAGCACTCTAACTTATGTCAGTATTATAAAGCTGGTTGATAGAAAACAGCGCGCGCGTTCTTTTAATAACATTTGGAAAATTTTTGTGTATGCATTAAAAAAGTGATATTATTTTGTTTAGAAATATAAAAAACAAATTTTTTATAGGTATAAAAATGGAAGTGTAAATATAATGAAACAGTGTTCAGTGTAGCTATAGAGGAAGGAGAAAATTATAATATTGATTAAAAAATGGTACATCGAAACGGGTCCATCAAGAAAATGCTTGGAAAAACTATTATGCATTTTAATTAGATGGAAGCCCGGAGGTTCTCCTTTCTGCAGAAATTTTATTGGACCAAAACAAACAAATTGTGATTAGAAACATATCACCAGGAAGCTATTGTCTCATGGGGATAGAAACATTGATGGAATTTTACTGTTTAAAAGTTCAGTTGTGGCCAATTCTCTGCAGGATCACAAACACAAAGGAAAAATAATTTAATTTATTAGATTTTATCTCTTTTTTTGTTAAATAAACTTATCATTAAAACATAATGTACGATTTAATTTATTTGCTTTGGTACAATTAAAGTCCCTAATATTAAAAAAAGGAAAAAAACTAGTGAAAATGTCGCTAGTATACCTACAGGAAAGTTCCATAAGTTATAGAAATGTACTAGTAAATTCCTGGTTCTAATGTCACCATATGGATCCATGAGAAGTACCTAGTCAATACCAAGTCAATAGTCATAATGTTACTAGAGGATTTTTAATGACACGCACATGTTAAATGTCTATAGCACTAAGCCTTGTATAGGGTATAATTCGACACTAGTACTATTGACATTTCCTACAGGGTATTTACATACAAACATAATCATAAATATTTGTTATACAGTGGTGACAACCTTTGTGTGCGAGAATAAATAAGTCAGCTGTTAAATTACGATTTATCTGTTTTGAGCAGAGTTGTATTATTTAACCCTACGACAACATGTCATTGCTTGTTTCAAAACGTCCTCGCGATAATTGTACCAATAATGATCCTGATACACCAAGGTCATCATGTTATGGTGGTGAAACCAACCGTTTAATACGATTGTTTCATCAGAAACCCAGACAAAGGAGTTAACTGATATTTTAAATGAAAAATTTACTGTTAAAATCGATGAATGTGAAAGTAGAATTGTTGCAGAGATTAAGAAACTAAATGACCGCGTTGATGTAGGTAATTGAAACCAGAGTTTCTCAACTAGAATCTTACATAACCGGTATTAATGTTCTGAGGGATGAAGTGAATAACTTAAAGAAAATAATCGCTAAACAAGAAAATCTTGCAGTTGCGGGCGACTTACGATTACATGGTATACCCCAAGAGCCGAATCAGGATATCCTAGGTGTTTATAATAAGACATGTGATACAATTGGAATCGTTCCTCCAGTTATCAAGAATATTTACAAAGTTGGAAATAAAAATAATAATAACGGATGTTTTAACTTATTTACGTTAAAACATCTAAAAAAGGATCTGCCTTATGTGTTGAATCGTTACAGGATTTGGAAAACTTATGCCAACAAGATGGTCGCAATATGGATAATTTATCTTTTCGCAATTCTTAGGAAAATTGGATTAAATGTATTACTCTTACTTATCATATATTTATATTATTTCTCGATTATTTATATTTATTTATTTTTTCAACGTTCTTTGTTTAATAATTTAACTATCTAACTTTTTTGTAATGCTCATTCAGTTATAACTTTTTTTCTTATGATGGTAACAGATAATAATTTAGTTATTGATAGTTCCATAACTAATACTAAGACATTGCTTAGCATTTTTTGTAAACAAGCGATGGGTTTGAAGATTTGTCACTTCAATGCACAAAGTTTGGGTACGAAAATTGATGAACTTCGTGAAATCTTTTCAAACATGTATGTGGATATAATTTGTATCTCCGAAACATGGTTTAGGAGTGATATTGGTGATATTAATTATTTTTTGAGAGCATATCGGATATTTAGAAAAGATAGGCCTAGCAGGAGGCGTCGCAATGTATGTTAAGAATTCAATTAAAAGCTCTATTTTGGAGTTTTCTCATGACACTGGAAGGTCAGAATGTATCTTCGTTGAAGTTGGTGGTACAAGTAAAATACTTATTGGTACTGTTTATAGACCTGATAAGAATGTAGATATTAATCCATTGGTTTCGTTACTTGATGAACCTCTAACGCCTTCATTAATTAGCCTTGGACTTTATCCAGTGAACACTACAGTTCCAACTCATTTTACTATGAATAATTCTACATTAATTGATTTAATATTTGTGAGTGATTTGAGGAAAAAACTACTAAATCGACTACTTTTACATACAGGGATTTTAAAAATATTGACTATTCTTCATTACTGCAAAGCATGCATGAAATTGACTGGAATCGTATATATTATATGGTTGATGTCAAGTAAACTTATTCTCTGTGCAAAAAAACAATACTACATTAACAAATTTTCGTCAAACTGTTGTAGACGTAAATGGAATTTACTGAAGGAAATCAGTATGGCTAGTATGGCTAAATATAAAAATGATGCACAGAACAATAGATCGATATTCAATGATAACCTAACTTATAATCCAAAATTTTCTTTTCATTGTATAACAATTATGGACGAATTACGTAGTTTCCAATCAATAAAATCTAAAGCCGTTGGCTGGGATTCTATTGATCCACGATTTTTTAAAATTTTATTACCCTTGATAATACCTTTTGTAACAAACTTGTTTAATAAAATACTTATGTCTTCTATTTTCCCTGAAAACTGGAAAAAGGCCAAGATTACACCCATACCTAAAGCTGGTAATGATTATCGACCTATATCGATTTTATCTTATCTCTCAAAAGCTTTTGAGGTAATAGTACAGGAACAAATTTTGTCTTATTTTCAGGATCATGTTCTAATTAGTGAACAGCAATCAGGCTTTAGAAAAAATAGGAGTTGTATCACAGCATTAATAGACATTACTGAAAAAATCAGATCTGCTGTAGATTCTGGAAACACTGTGTTGCTTACTCTATTAGACCATACAAAGGCATTTGATCTGGTCGATCACAGTATTCTATTATACAAACTTAAATACTTTTTTAGTTTCTCAACTACAAGCGTTTCTCTAATATCTTCTTATCTCAATCGTCCCTGTTCATGGATACTTCTAAAGGCGTACCACAGGGGTCTGTATTGGGCCCCTAACTATTCTCAATATACATCAATGACTTACCTACTGTAATACGAAACAGTGATATACATATGTATGCAGACCTACAGAACATTTTGGACTGGGCTAATCAGAATGGTCTTTCTCTTAATTCAAGTAAATCACATTGCATTGTAATTGGACGAAAACAAATTAATATTATACAGATAAGTAAGCTTAAACTTGAAAACAGCACAATTGAGTATGTGCATCATGATCGCTTACATGGGGCACCCATTTAAATCAAATTGTGGGAAAAGTTTATGGAATTTTGTGAAAATTGGGGTTGACTCAAAAATGTTTACCAGTTACTTGTTGCCAAGACCATAATAGCGGGTCCAAATATTCCCGATTTTCGCCATTTTTTTTTTTTATTCGCTTAACAACAAGTTTATATATCAAGCAGTGAAAGAATTATGTAAAAATCATGACTGAGTCCAAAGTTATAGGCATTTTAATTTAAAAAATTAAAAAAGGCGATTTTTTGCCATTTTTTTGGGAAAAAAGTATCTTTTTATGTTATTTAAAAAGTTTCTAAGAAGATGTATATAGAATTTATACTTTTTGGAAAGCTGACTTTACATAAAATACGATAAATGAAACAAAACCTAAAAATGTTTGATACCGAGGGGACCAGGTCCATCCAAAAAAACCCTATTTTTTATGGAAAATTCAATTTTGAGCAAAAATTCTCAAATCGCATAGTCGATATCAAATTATAGTGACCTGTTTTATTTATTAAATTCTAAATTTTTATTTAATTTTGGATTTTGAGTAAAAAAATCTACCTAACTGTAAAATTTCATCAAAAAATATTCATAAATAAAATTTTTATTGCAATTTGAAAAATTTGTATCTTCGCAGTTTTGAAAAATAGAGAAAATTAGCTTCCCATTGATATATAACATGCCTACCTAATGTTTTTTAAGTGACAAATTAATTAGGGAAAACTCAACATCTTTTAGAGAATTTACCTAGTACTATTATTTTCATCCATACATTTGTTAGGCATGTTTTACTACCTAAATTTTTATGAATTTGTACAGCCACTTTTTACGATTAATCTTTTATTCTTTATCCCTAAAAAAATTAACAAGTATTTATTTTATATAAAAATAGTCTTTATTTATTTTTTTTTTTATAAATTAATATAATTTTGTAAAATAATCGGTATCACAGTAGTCCGTATCTAAAAGATAAAGTAAATCTTTAAATTCATGAATATTTTCAAATGCTAACGTTTTGTAGCAAATCCAACGTTTCCTTATAGTAGATAAAACAGGATCAGAAGATAGAATCAGATTATTAAAAATATCTTCATTTTGAGACTGCCTAGAACAATCCTTGAGCTAAACTGATGAATATGCTTAAAGTCTCTATTCCTCGATTCTTGGGGTTCTTCTGTAAGCTCTCCTAAAGGCAGAATATTATGTTCTATGATGACCTTTCCATGACATAATATCTTGTGAACTGAATTTAGAAACTTTTGTAGAGTACTCTCCAAATTTTGTTGCGTTCACTTTATGCTTGCTATTTATCGCCATTAGAATAATATTGACATTTTGCAGTAAATCCATATTAATTCCGGTTATTTCGGAAGTAGTTTCAAAATGTTTGAAAAAACGTCTAGCGGTATTACCATCGTTTGTGCTTCCATATCCTGTGAGTGGTTTATCAATATTTAATCCCATCCGCTTTTTAAATTCCTCTTGAATTCTTCTTTTCTCACTGGCTCTCATTTCCATTAACTCCTTATTGTTATTTGCACTTTTGTTTGCATTTTCCGGTATGCTTCTGTACTTTAAATCATATGCTAAATGTAGAAAATGTTCCAGAAATCGTATGCGAGCATGTAGGGGGGATATTCCAAATTGTAATGTTTCCTCATTTATTGACCTTTGCTTGGAAATATTCGAAAATTCATATTTTTTATCACCACATATGTAGCAGTACCAAGTAGATGATGTTCCCGTAATGGCATTTCCAACTTTCCCATCAATCATTGTAAGTTTTAAATCATAGGACATGTTAAACGAATAATTTTCTATTTCGATTGTTATAGGTTCCAAGTTTTTAATTTCTGCTTCAATACGATTTATCAAATCTTGCGTTGTTGTTTTGGATTCCTTTATATACTCAAAGCTTATTGGCCTACAAAAAGCTTTGGATCCTGGAGTCGAATTCTTCCAAATATCATCGAAACTGGTTGATGGAGAATCGCTGTCAGCATACTTTCGAATTCTTAATGGAACTAGCGATGCCATAAATACACTTTTATTCTCGGAAGATGATTCACTTGTGTTGATTTGTTTATATTCCGAGAGTGCTGATAATCCATCACATCCCCACTTACAAATGAGTTGATGATCACAAGAATTTATTTTTTTTAGTTGGTCTGAAGAAAAGTCAGAAGCAATCCTTAAAGCAGTATTTTCGAGTAGAGCGCCGAGTCCAATAACAGCCTTCCGATCAGTTATTTCAATAGGAGATGGTATAATGCTTTTCTTCTTTTCATTTATTTTGTCATATGATGGTAAAACATCCACTCCTTTTTCAGATAGCGCCTTTCTTAACGTTATGTAGTTATCACGACCTAATCCCAGCTGCAACATAAGCGCAATAGCTTCTTCCTCAGTGAACGTTGTATCAGATGATGGTGTGGATATACTCTTTACAATTCTTTTCAGTCGTCTTGGTGATGCGGTTGGAAGAATACAAATAATTGCAATACAAATAATTGCAATACAAATAATTACAAACAGATATAAACCTGTCTTATATATTAATTACAGGTACTTAAATTAAATTATTTTTTAAAGGGTTATGATATTCTACCTAATATGTCTAACGTTTCCTTATGTAATAAATTTTTCCTCAATAGGTCACTTTAATAAGCTACCTATTAAAGTGACCTATAGGGGTAAAAATCATACAGTTAAACAAGAGTACTATATTCGGCTGTGCCGAATCTTATATACCCTTCACCATGATGTGTTAAAAAACAGTCAGTACGAATTTTATTACAAAAAAATATCAAAAAATACCAATTGTATCCCATTTTATACGTTCTAACATAATCCGTGCTCTTCATGCTTAATTTCATATTTCTAGGTTCAATATTATAGAAATTTCAAAATGTACCTTTTGTAAAACGAAAAAGTACCAAAAAGTCCCCTTTTATAGGTTCTTACCTAGTCAAGGCCCTACATGCTAAATTTCATGTTTCTAGGTTCAATATTATAGAAAATTCAAAAAGTACCTTTTGTATAACGAAAAAGTACCAAAAAGTCCCCTTTTATTTGTTCTGACCTAATTCGGACTCAACATACTTAATTTCATGTTTCTAGGTTCAATATTATAGCAAATTAAAAAAGTACCTTTTGTAGAACGAAAAAGTACCAAAAAGTCCCCTTTTATAGGTTCTTACCTAGTCAAAGCCCTACATGCCAAATTTCATGTTTCTAGGTTCAATATTATAGAAAATTCAAAAAGTACCTTTTGTAGAACGAAAAAGTACCAAAAAGGCCCCTTTTATGTGTTCTGGCCTAATCCGGGCTCTACATACTTAATTGCATGTTTCTAGGTTCAATATTATAGAAAATTCAAAAAGTACCTTTTGTAGAACGAAAAAGTACCAAAAAGTCCCTATTAATAGGTTCTTACCTAGTCAAGGCCCTACATGCTAAATTTCATGTTTCTAGGTACAATATTATAGAAAATTCAAAAAGTACCCTTTGGAGAACGAAAAAGTACCAAAAAATCCACTTTTATGTGTTCTGGCCTAATCCGGGCTCTACATACTTAATTTCATGTTTCTAGGTACAATATTATAGAAAATTCAAAAAGTACCTTTTGTAGAACGAAAAAGTACCCTTTTTTGTGCTCTAGCCTAATCCGGGCTCTACATATTTAATACCATGTTTCTAGGTTCAATATTATAAAAAATTCAAAGAGTACCTTTTGTATAACGAAAAAATACCAAAAAATCCCTTTTTATAGGTTCTTACTTAGTCAAGGTCCTACATGCTAAATGTCATGTTTCTAGGTTCAATATTATAGAAAATTCAAAAAGTACCTTTGGTAGAACGAAAAAGTACCAAAAAGTGCCCTTTAATGTGTTCTCGCCTAATCCAGGATCTACATATTTAATTTCATGTTTCTAGCCAATAACAACGTAACGTGATGTTCATTCTTTTCTTTGTGTTTATAAACAAGAATTACAATAACAAATAACAAAAAAAATTACCGTTTGATACTGTGTTTTGTTTTTGTTTGTTTATTGTTTTGTATAAGCATGCACGAAAAAAGTAAATTTTTTATGAAATTTTCAGAGGTGGTCTCGGATTTTTACTCATATCTTCGTTATTTATGGACCGATTGGGCTGATTTTAAATAGCGTTCTATTCGACCGTATTTCCGATAGAATTATTGAAAATCCGGATCTCGCAGATATCTGGAGTCTTCTGAAAACTGATTTCAACATACACACAGACAGACAGACGGACATGACTAAATCGACTCCGCTATCTATAAGGATCCAGAATATATATACTTTATAGGGTCGGAAAATTATATTATAGAAATTACAAACGGAATGACAAACTTATATATACCCTTCTCAGGAAGGTGAAGGGTATAAAAATAATACCTGAACATTTTTTAATATATGTAACAAATTTAAGAGTTAACCTTATGGATGAAAATAATAGTGCTAGGTAAATTTTCTAAAAGATGTTGAGTTTTCCCTAATTAATTTGTCACTTAAAAAACATTAGGTAGGCATGTTATATATTAATGGAAAGGTAATTTTGTCTATTTTTCAAAACTGTATATAATTTTTGAAAAAATGTTTTTTATTCAGTTTTTGCGAAGATACAAATTTTTCAAATTGCAATAAAAATTTTATTATACCCTCCACCACCATCAGTGGTGATAGAGGGTATATATAACTTTGTCATTCCGTGTGTAACACCAAGAAATATTCATCTGAGACCCAACAAAGTATATATATTCTGGGTCCTTATGAAATTCTGAGTCGTCTGTCTGTGTAAAACACGCTCACGTTAAAACGAAGCAATATAATTTGACCAAATTCACCCAAAACATTCATTATTATCCGGTACAGTTTGGTGTTGAAAATGAGCAAAATCGGTTCACATTGGAAAAAGTTATGAATCAAAATTTAAAACAACCTCGAAAAAAATAAGCATTTTTTACACATTCTGATGTAATTTTCTCGAAAACTATGCAAGATAATTTCATGAAAGTCATCATAAGTTCGTTTCTACACAAGATATTTATTTCAGCTGAAAATTGCCAGCATCGGTCCATAATTTCATATACCTCCCATACAAAAGTGCATATTCCCGGAAAATGAATTTTTTGTTAATAACTTCCGTCCGAATGTCGATATCTTCACAAAACTTTACAAATTAAAATCTTATGTTAATAGAATTCATTGAGAGAAAAAATTTTCTGGATCGGTCCATAATTGGACATAGCTCCCATACAAGGTCCCCTCCCGAAAATCACTTAAACGCGCATAACTCATTACAAAATTAAGATATCCATACAAAATTTGGAATAAGTATTGCTCATATGCACAGAAATATTACTGTGAAAGTTTTTTGCGATCGGTCCATAATTGGTCATAGCTCCCATACAAGGACCCTTCCCGAAAATCACTTAAACGTGCATAACTCATTACTAAATTAAGATATCCATATAAAATTTGGAATAAGTATTACTCATATGCACAGAAATATTACTATGAAATTTTTTTCTGATCGGTCCATAATTGGACATAGCTCCCATACAAGGTCCCCTCCCGAAAATCACTTAAACGCGCATAACTCATTACTAAATTAAGATATCCATACAAAATTTGGAATAAGTATTGCTCATATGCACAGCAATATTACTGTGAAAGTTTTTTCCAATCGGTCCATAATTGGTCATAGCTCCCATACAAGGACCCTTACCGAAAATCACTTGAACGTGCATAACTCATTACTAAATCAAGATATCCATATAAAATTTGGAATAAGTATTACTCATATGCACAGAAATATTACTGTGAAATTTTTTTCCAATCGGTCTATAATTGGTCATAGCTCCCATACAAGGACCCTTACCGAAAATCACTTAAACGCGCATAACTCATTACTAAATTAAGATATCCATACAAAATTTGGAATAAGTATTGCTCATATGCACAGCAATATTACTGTGAAAGTTTTTTCCAATCGGTCCATAATTGGTCATAGCTCCCATACGAGGTCCCCTCCCGAAAGTCACTTAAACACAGATAACTCATTATTAAATTAAAATATCCATATAAAGTTTGGTACAAATATTGCTCATATGCACAGAAATATTACTGTGAATTTTTTTTTCCGATCGGTCCATAATTGGTCATAGCTCCCATACAAGGTCCCTTCCCGAAAATCACTTAAACACACATAACTCATTACTAAATTAAAATATCCATATAAAATTTGGTACATGTTTTGCTCTCACATATATTAATATTACTATGAAATTTTTTTTCCGATCGGTCCATAATTGGTCAGAGCTCCGTACAAGGTCCAATCCCGAAAATCACTTAAACACACATAACTCATTACTAAATTAAAATATCCATATAAAGTTTGGTACAAGTATTGCTCTCACATATAGAAATATTACTATGGAATTTTTTTCCGATCGGTCCATAATTGGTCATAGCTCCCGTACAAGGTCCCCTTCCGAAAATCACTTAAACGCACATAACTCATTACTAAATTAAGATATTAGGGAGATCGATTATTCGACTTTTTTCAGAAACCGGTTTTCGGTATTACCGGAAAATGGCATTTTCAAAAAACCGGGTTTTGGTGTATCATTTTTGTTAAAACCGGTTAACCGGTTTTATTCAAAAGAAATAAAAGTAATAAAATATTCGTTTTTTATATAACATGAATTCCAGGAACACAGAAAAACTTAAACATCGCTTAATTATCTTCATAGAAAAATTGTTCTACCCGTTTTAATTTTTTTTTAAAGTGCACAAGTCGATTGCAGCTTCGAACCTTTTTATGCGTAATATTAAAAATATATTTTTGTCACGGGCATTACATCTGTTTTTTTCGAATTTTTTAAACGTTCTATATTAAATTTTTTTTAAATTTATTAATATTTTATGCATTTAACAGAATTTATAACAAACTGATCAGAATTGAGATGCAAATATTTAAATGCACCTAAAATTCATTTAGTCTAAGAAATATGAAGGTGTACATTGTTGGCTATCGAATTTCAGTTATTATTAATAATGTACTTTAAGCTTCTTTAAATTATTTAAAATGCAAAAAGAAAAATATTAATCAATTTTAAAAATATTCAATAATAGATCTTTAAAAATATACAAAAAATAGTTAAAATCCCTGTCACATAAAATATTTTTTTACCCACCATCATTCCGTTTGTAATACATACATCGAAATATTGGACTAAGACCCATGAATGCATATATTCTGTTTCCTTATTACATTTTAAAACGATCTAGCCATGTAAGTCCGTGTCTGTCTGTTGAAAACACGGTAGAGTCCAAACGGAGCGAGCTAGAGAGCTGAAATTTTGGACAAATATTTTTAGTTGATGCAGATTGTTTTTTCTCCTTACCCAGCTGTAAAGCTTATAACTGGGTTAAAAAAGCATATATAGCGATGAAATTTGACATAAACAGGTTTTAGAGCAACCAAAATCTGTCTGCCAAATTTTGTGAGGATCGGTCTACAATTGACCCTACGACCCATATAAGGCCCCCTGCAGAAAATGACTATAATATTACTATATAGCTGCGAAATTCGACATTAACAAATTTTATTGGAACATAAAACTCTTTGTCAAATTTTATGCGGATCGGTCCATAATTGCCTCTACCCTTCATATAAAGCCCCCCTCAGAAAATTACTATAAAGCTCATAATTTACTTAAAATTTATGGCACATGATTTGATGATGGGTATATAAGATTCGTTATAGCCGAATATAGCACTTTTGTTTTATTTTGAAAAAAAGTTAAAAAAATCCGGCTTATGCGTATGTTTGCCAAATATTTATATAAAATAAAAACCTTAATTTTATAAACATATTTGGAAATGACTATTATTGTATGTAATGTACAAAAAAGAGTAAAATATATAAAAACCGGTTTTTCGTCATTAAAAAACCGGATTATTCGATATTCGGAAATAGTCAATTTTCAAAAAACCGAGTTCACCAATGTTCAAAAAACCCGATAAAAACCGGTCGGGAAAAACCGAGTCGTTCTCCCTATCACATATACAGAAATATTATTATGGAAGTTTTTTTCGGAGCGGTCCATAATTGGTCCTAGCTCCCATACAAGGTCCCCTCCCGAAAATCACTTAAACGCACATAACTCATTACAAAATATTGATATATAAACATTTAGCACAAATATTGCTCTTATATACAAAATTACGATTGCAAAACATAAAATTGTTTTGCAATTGGTCCATATTTGGTCATAGCTCTCATACTAGGTCCCCTCCAGAAAATCACTTAAATGCACAATATTCATTACCAAATAATGATATAGATACAGAATTTTGAAATTTTGTCTTTATATACATAATTGTTCATAGCTCACATACAAGGTCCTTTTACGAAAATCTCTTAAACTCACATTACTCATTACCAAATAAAGCTATTGATACAAAATTTGGCACAAATATTAGTTTTGTATACAAAAATTCTATTTCAAGATTTTTTCACGATCGGTTCATAACATGGGTGCGGTCGGTCCTATACATGTTTCCCTTCAGAAAATCACATAAATACTCATAACTTATTACAAAATTAAATAAATCTTGGGATTTTTTCTATTTAAGACATGAGAAAACTTATTTCTACAAATATTTGATCAATTAGAAAAGTATTAATATAAAAGTAGCTGGTGGAGGGTATTTAAGATTCGGCTCAGCCGAATATAGCACTCTAACTTGTTTATGAATATTTTTTGATGAAATTTTACAGTTAGGTAGATTTTTTTACTCAAAATCCTAAATTAATAAAAAATTCGAATTTTCTTATTAGAAATCCCGAAATTCCCAAAAAAGTTTTAAAAAATCCCAAAAATGGTTATGGAACTCCTTACCAGCATGGCTTCAACGAATGAGCAATACATTAAAGTTTAAAAATTCATTTAAACTATTTTTAAATTCGCGATAATTGTTATGCTTCTATTTATTATTATTTTTTATATATTTTTTATAGCCTTCACCTTCGTGAGAAGGGTATATATAAGTTTGTCATTCCGTTTGTAATTTCTATAATATCATTTTCCGACCCCATAAAGTATATATGTTCTGGATCCTTATAGGTAGCGGAGTTGATTAATATATGTCCGTCTGTCTGCCTGACCGTCTGTCTGTCTGTGTATTTGTTGAAATCAGTTTTTAGAGGACCCCAGATACCCCAGATATCGGTCCATAAATACCGGTATTTTTGGTGTATTCAGTTTCGTATGTTTGGATGCCTGTTGGTTTCATTGCGTTGTGTATTTTGTTTTTTTTTGTGTGTTTATTTCGTTTAGCGTTGTTGTTGTTATACCCTCCACCACCATCAGCGGTGATAGAGGGTATATATAACTTTGTCATTCCGTGTGTAACACCAAGAAATATTCATCTGAGACCCAACAAAGTATATATATTCTTGGACCTTATGAAATTATGAAAAATTATCGAAATTCACCCAAAATATTTATTATTGTCCTAGGCAGTTTGGTATTGAAAATAAGCAAAATCGGTTCACACCCGGAATTGTTATGAATAAAAATTTGAAACAACCTCGAAAAAAATAAGAATTTTTTACACATTCTGATGTAATTTTCTCGAAAACTATGCAAGATAATTCCATGAAAATCGCCATACATTCGTTTCTACACAAAAGCTTGACTCCTGCTGAAAATTGCCAGAATCGGTCAACAATTTCATATACCTCCCATACAAAAGTACATATTCCCGGAAATTGGATTTTTTGTTAATAACTTCCGTCACAATTTCGAAATCTTTACAAAATTTTACAAATTAAAATCTTATGTGAATAGAATTCATTCAGAGAAAAAATTTTCTGGATCGGTCCATAACTGGACATAGCTCCCATACAAGGTCCCCTCCCGAAAATAACTTAAACGCGCATAACTCATTACTAACTTACGATATCCATATAAAATTTGTTATAAGTATTGCTCATACGCAAGGAAATTTTACTGTGAAAGTTTTTTCTGATCGGTCCATAATTGGTCATAGCTCCCATACAAGGTCCCCTCCCGAAAATCACTTAAACGCGCATAACTCACTACTAAATTAAGATATCCATATAAAATTTGGTATTAGTATTACTCATATGCACAGAAATATTACTGTGAAATTTTTCTCCGAGCGGTCCATAATTGGTCACAGCTCCCATACAATGTCCCCTCCCAAAAATCACTTAAACGCATATAACTCATTACAAAATTAAGATATCCACATAAAATTTGGTACAAGTATTGCTCATATGCACGAAAATATTACTGTGAAATTTTTCTCCGAGCGGTCCATAATTGGTCATAGCTCCCATACAAGGTCCCCTCCCGAAAATCACTTAAACGCACATAACTCATTACAAAATTAAGATATCCACATATGCACGAAAATATTACTGTGAATTTTTTTTCCGATCGGTCCATAATTGGTTATAGCTCCCATACAAGGTCCCCTTCCGAAAATCACTTAAACGCAAACAAATATTATTGTGAATTTGTTTTCCTATCGGTCCATAATTGATCATAGCTCCCAAAGTCTCTTTCAGAAAAACACTTAAAGGCACATAACTCATTATCAAATAGTGATACCCATAAAACATTTGACATAAATACTACTTTTGTACACAGAAATGTTATTTGAGCATTTTTTCATGATCGGTCCAACTTTGGTCATAGCTCCCATACAAGGTTCCCTCCCGAAAATCACTTAAACGCACATAACTCATTACAAAATATTGATATCCATACATTTAGCAAAAATATTGCTCTTATATACATAAATTAAACTATAAAATTGTTTTACGATCGGTCCATATTTGGCCATAGCTCTTATACTAGCTCCCCTCCAGAAAATAACTTAAATGCACAATATTCATTACCAAATAATGATATGGATACAGAATTTTTAAATTTTGTCTTTATATACATAATTGGTCATAGCTCCTATACAAGGTCCTTTTACGAAAATATCTTAAACGCACATTACTCATTACCAAATAAAGCTATTTATAAAAAATTTGACCCAAATATTAATTTTGTATACAAAAATTCTATTTCAAGATTTTTTCACGATCGGTTCATAACATAGGAGCGGTCGTTCCCATACAAGGTTCCATTCAGAAAATCACTTAAACACACATTACTTATTACTAAATTACGATATAGATACAAAATTTGACTGAAATATAGCTTTTATGAACAGAAATTTAGCTTAAAAAATTTTTTACGATCGGTCTATAATTGGTCATATCTCCCATACTATGTCCTGCCCCTAAAAGCGCTTTAACCGTAGTTAACTCGTTGCATTATCAATTTGTGTAGAACAAAATTTGAAAATCCTTAAATCTTTTACACACACACAGAAAAAATTGAAAACGCGATTCAATTACGAAATTCATCCAGTTGAGTAAAAAAATTTTTAGATTTCAGCCTATGAAAATATTCGCAAATTCAAGTACTGAGTGATATTTTTTTCATTGGAAATTTCAAGAAATATTTCCAATTAAAATAATATTATATTAACAAACAATTTTATTGGAAAATTTGAAAAATATCAAAAAAACAAATAATTATTTCAAATAAAATATTGGTTGAAAATAAAATTATAATTCAATAAATTTTTTATTTAATTTGATAATCATCGTGATTAAAACTTCTTATATATCCAATTAATATTTTTATTGTTTTAGTAAATAAATTAATTACTTTTTGCAAAAAAAAGTAATATACATTTTAATTGATTTAAATAATATTTTACTCAGTTTTACCCCCATAAAAATACTTGTTTTTTTTCATTATTTATTACAAAGAATGAATATACTTAGTAAAATAAGAGTATAAAATATATACAATTATATATTTAATTTTTGTATGGCACAAATAATACAAATTATATAATATAAATCAATTATAAAAATTATCTTTAATTTTTAAGATTTCATGCTTGAGTGTTGACACCTTTACAATTTTTTTTGACGTGGGCATGTCATAAAAAAAAATCTTGAATAAAATTATAAAATATTTCAGATTCCTCGGGAAACTGAAGATTAAAAACAAAAAATATTTTAAAAAGTAAATCGAATGCTTTTACAATAGTTAAAAATGGATACTTATTGCCATCGAAGTAAACAAATATTGATTTAATATCTTCTAAGTTGCCAGAAATTAATAATTTGGGCCCTTGAAGCATAAGAAGTTTTAATTTTATTTCAATTTCTTCTTCGGATTCTGCCAATATTGCAAAACTTTCCTGTGAATCCAGCACGGAAAACTTTTTGCGAATTTTTGCCCCACTCATGTCCGAGGTGACTTTTTGTGTTGGAGGAAATAAATGGTGTATATTCCAAAGTACTGTTAAAACTACAGATTCTGAAAAGGTATATGTAAACAAATAATTAAAAAGTATAACTTTTTAACAAAAATAAAAGTGTATAATATACCTTCATTAAATGTATGTATTTGTTGCATTTTTTTTGAAATAGTAAGGTTGCTGATCTTACTTTGTAGCAAGTAGATTACTTTATCTTTATAGCATAACCATCTTTCAGAAAATTGTTTGGCAAAAGGAAATTTCAGTTCAAAGTCTATATTAATCTGTAAATGAAGAAATTGAATTTGAATGTTTTTTTGTTGTTTAAAAGTTACTTACTAGATTTGAACCAGAAGGCTTTTTGTATTCAGGCCACATCTGAAAAATTTCGGCAGTACTTTTAGATTCTGAAATCTGTTTTAAACGGTAACGGGCACATTTGCACCAGTACAAGTCAAACTCGTCCGCAGTAATTGTAGGTAGTCTTAAATACTGCAATGTGACGGCCACATTTTCTTCTGGTTCTAATTAGAAGTAGAAAAAAATCATTTAATTATTTTTTTACTAAATTAAAATTAGGTATATACTAACCGAACGTTTTATCTTCTTCCGGCGATGATTTTTCTTTAAAAATGTCTTTCGAAAGCCTTTTTAAATTTGATAATTTATTATAGATTTTGCCACGTTTACCGTTAGAGTAAAAATCCTGAAAACATAAATTTTTAATTATTTTTAGCTTTAAACTGTTATGCAATTATAGAATAAACTTACAAGTTGTTCTGACGGGAAAATATTGCATATCTGGTTTTCTATATCAGCACAATCTGATATAGTATAAGGTATCCCATTACCTTCTATATATTTAGCTACAGTTGATATAAGAAGATTTCGTTGTTCCTCACGTAAAATATCATTTTTGGAATAAAATTTTAGGATTTCCTTGCCATTAAATGTATTTGATAAAATTTCTTTTACGGAAACAAACGACGATTTCTGTGAAGAATCCGAAGATAACTGGATTTCATCTCTTTTGAAGAATGGAGTAGATGTCTCTTTCCACTTCTCTAAACAGTTTTCAAACTTCGCTTGGTCACCAACGGATAAATAAAAAACGTATCACACAAAAAACATTTAATTTCATTCATTTTTCTGTTTTTAATTATAAATTATTATTTTTTCTAAAGTACACCACTTTTTAAATGCATAAAACACTTCTTATTTTAATCTTAGTTAGTTTTGTATTTTGTTTTACTTACAATTCTTTCTAATACACAACTTGCTTTTACCGTTATAAATGTTGTTGTTGTTGCACTTTGTTGTTGTTGTTTAATTTTTTAGCACTTTAACATTGATGTTGTCACCACGAAAACAAAAGAAGAACTAAACTTGTTTTGTTCTTTTGTTTTTTATTCAACCGAAATTAATAGGTGTTGCCGTTTTAAATATATATAGTTAAACTTCTTATTATATTTTTTTTACATGAAGATTTGATTTTGATGATATTTTTTTGCTTGTTTCATAGTATTAAAATTACTACACAACAACACTGACAGCTATTTATCGTTTTTTTTTCATCATGCTGCATCTTGTTTTCCAGAACTGCAAAAAAAACTTTTCAAGTCAACAAAAACATTTGTTGAATTAAGTAAAAAAATGTTTAACTATTTTTAATGGAAATATTTTTCTATTTATAAGTGCTGTTTGGTAGCGCTTTATGCACTTGTAAAAAAAGCGCAAATATTAACATGTGTTTAACATAGAGCAATTATTTGGATTTTATCCGATATTTATTTTTTATATATTGATAGCACTGTCAGAAAAACACGACGATATTAATAAAAATATTTATCAAATTAAATAAAAAATTACTCAAAATTACATTTTTTAACAATTATCCATTTAATAGAAAGAAAATTGGCTAAAATTTTTTCTGTGCATGCATACATGCAAATTACTAAATATCGCTAAGCGCTTTAAAAATATAAAGAAAATGGTGTTTGTAATGTTCAATAAATCATGGAATTGTAATAGAATAGATAGAATAGAATTGTAATAGAATTCAAGACATGAGAAAACTTATTTCTACAAATATTTGATCAATTAGAAAAGTATTAATATATGTATAAGTAGCTGGTGGAGGGTACTTAAGATTCGGCTCAGCCGAATATAGCACTCTGACTTGTTGTTTTAGATTTTAAGAAATCAACTTTATGCATTAAATATTTCTGTCGTTTAATATTTTGAAAAAAATTAAAGTTTCTCAAAAATGTGATTGAAACCAAGTAGTTTTTTTTACAACTTTTTGATATTATGAGGGCGGCTTACAACTTAGAAAGTCAATTTCGCTAACGTAAGCTGTATACACTTGTTGAATGACTATAGTCCATATTTAATTGTTGTGCCATTTATAAGTAAAGAATTACGTGGTCGCAATGCTTTGAAACCAAATTTATACAATTTTACAAAATTTGCAGTTTTTTGTATATAATATTTGCGGCTCTTCGGTTATGTATATGAGAAAAAGTAGACATTGTAATTACGCGTCGTTTGATGTATATTTCCAAAATGTGCTCTAGAAGGTATCACTACGGGAGAAGCTTAAATATTGGAAAAACAAACGTGAAAGTTTCGAAAAAAGAGCTTTTTCGCGAAGCACACTTACAGCGTAACTTCAATATACCCAAAATATCGCGTGATCGAAATACTTTTAAATTCTACATGTTGAAATCATAAAGCCGCGATAAAATATTAGCATGCAAAAATGTTAGAACGAATACAAAAAAATTGCGAATTTTTTTTAACTTTAGCGAATTTTCGCATTATAAACAAATTTTAAATTCTTAATTTTATCAGTAACAAATCTTTATATAGAAAGAATTGGTTTGCATCAAAAAAAAATTTAATCAAGGCCTTTCGTGGACTGAATACGCAGGGTTTCTTTCACAACATAAATCGATGAAGCACACCTAAGCCGCTAATTTAAATTGGGGACATTATACATCAACCGGTAGCTGACAATGATGCTTATATGAAAATCAAAATTTAAATTAACCGGACTGGTTATCATTTTAACGGCTTTTTGGATTAATAATTCATTTAAATTTAGAAATGAAAAAAGCAGTTAATTGTAGATAAAAAGGGATATGTTAATTACAAAAGATATCTCATCAAAATTTCTCTTTAGAGGAAAACGCGGTGTTTCTTGAGTTAAATCGACGTAGCACACCTAAACCGCTAATTAAAATTGGTAACACTTAACACTAATCGGTAGCTGACAATGATACCAACATCGATAAGCCGTTAGAAAAAAGTACGATTTTGTATTAAATGCATTGAAAAAAGTTCGGTCATGTGTATTTTCATTTTAACGGGTTTTATATTATTTACTCATTTAAATTCAGAAATGGAAGCAGAAGGTAATTATAAACAAGCAGTTATTGGCTAACCACAAAAATATTTGCATCAAAGTTTCTCGTGTGCAGTGTTTTTCTTTTAAGAAAAACTTGTGGAACACACCCTTCCTGCTAATTAAAATTAATAAAATTATATTCTTTTAGGTTGCTATTAATGAGGTGTATAGCAAAATCTATAAGCCGTTTGAAAAAATACAACCATTTTGGATTTAATGCAATTTTAAAAAAATTGCATTCGAATATATGCATAAATTAATTAAAACCTCATAATTTTTAATCTATCAAATATAAATGCATAATTTTTTTACTTAATGATTGTAAATTAATGTATTAATTTATCGTGTTAAACAGTATATAAAAATATGTGTAATTAGTTTTTTAAAAAATATTTTTGGAAGAGGTTGAAAAAACTCTTAAAAAGCGAATTTATCCACGAACATTTAAAATATTTAGGTTAAATTAATTTGTATTTTGGGTCCTTCGTTGTGGGTTATATCCACGCATATATTTTCGAGTTTAATGTAAAAATGTAATTTTGGGAATTTTTTTACACTCTTATCTTTAAACCGCTATAACTTTGGCGGCTTTTGCTTTTTCCCATTTTTATTTTTAAATAAAATAAAAGTAAAAATAATTTTTTTTATTATTTGGAGTGGAAAAAAACTAGTTTGATAAACAAATTAGTCAAATCAATGATATTTTTATTGAAATTGGCATTAAATCCAACAAAAAAAAAATGGTTGTCTTAATAAAAATAATTATCATTTTTTTTTCTACTTACTTAACAAATTTTATAATCAAACCAACAAATTATTTTATCGAAAAACAAGTAAAAAAATTAACAAAAACATTTTTTGGTTTGATAAAAAAGTTTGTTGTGTAGTAAAAAATTTACTGAGTAATATTTTAGTCGTTTTAATTATTTTTTTTTATCGACTGTAAAAAACCAAAACAAGACAAAAAATTACAAATGTCGTAGTCAATGAGACAAAAAAAATTATAGGCTGGAAATTGAATAATTTTGGATTCAGATCTGTGAATTTTGTAGTCAAATACGATTTTTATTTTTTTCTGTGTATGTAGCGCCTTATGTATTCTACGCTTTTCAAATTAAATAATAATTTTGAATAACTCCAGCACACTTTTTCCATTTACCATTTACAAATTCTGAAATTTATTTTAATTAAGGAAGACGTGGATACTTTAATAAGTAAAATTATTTGGGTATCTGCTTTGTACATCTAACGATATTTGACCTTTGTTTCTTCGGATTTAATAAGTGGTGTCTAAATTCAGTCAAAACTTTAGTGTGAATGTATAAAAGCTAATGAATAAAAGTAATATGTTTAAACATACTTTTGTATAAATGGATTTATTTTTGAGAAACAATGATGAGACAAAAACGGTGGTTTTACTCTTTAATGAACTACTCAAAATTGTTTGTCAAATTAAAAGTTGTTTTGTTTTCTCTGTCATTCTTCATATTTTTTAGAACAGAAAAAAACTTAATTTTGTTATTTTTAAAGGAATTTGAAATCTTCCGAATTTTTCATAATTTTGTGCAGAATGTTTCATAATCGTTTCAGAGTTTCTTCAATTGCCTGTACTTTTTCAAATAGAAAGAAAATCGCTTGAAATTTTGTACGGTTAATGGTACGTATTTTTATACCCTTCACCTTCGTGAGAAGGGTATATATAAGTTTGTCATTCCGTTTGTAATTTCTATAATATAATTTTCCGACCCCATAAAGTATATATATTCTGGATCCTTATAGGTAGCGGAGTTGATTAAGCTATGTCCGTCTGTCTGTCCGTCTGTGTGTTTGTTGAAATCAGTTTTTAGAGGACCACAGATATCGGTGAGATCCGAATCTTCAATAATTCTGTTAGACATGCTTTCGAGAAGATCGCTATTTAAAATCAGCAAAATCGGTCCATAAATACCGGAGATATGAGCAAAAATCCGAGACAACCTCTGAAAATTTCATAAAAAAGACAATTTTTTTCATGCTTTGATATAAGCAACAACAACAACAACACTGCTTATTCATTGAGTATTTCGTTTTAAAAGTATTGCAACATAAGTTTATTACCTTTGTTGTTAGTTTGCTTAGGTAAGCATTAACGTGCAATGACCTGAAGTATTTAAATTTCATTGTAATTTTTTTGTTCTTAACTCCTCCGCCCTTAAATTCGATCGTCCTCGATTGACTCAAAAGTAAGGTATTTCATTTATTCTCGTAACAGGTGTTTCAACTTAATTTTTCCAGTGCTATACAATTTTCTTTACTTAAATCTAATACATTTGTTCTTTATAAATTTTAGTTATAAAAATTTTACAATTTTCTTTTTTTCATAAGTTTAATTTTCATTAAAAAACATTTTTATTATTTATTTGTTACATTATTATTTATATGCAATTGATTTTACAATTTTTTTTTATAGTTTTGTCTTGTATTATAAATTTTATTAATAAAATAATTGTATTATTTATATTTGATCATTCTAATTGTTTTTCAATTTTACTAAAATAAAGACATACATGTTATTTTTATTGATTCATTACAAATTTTATTTCTTTTTTTTATTTAACAAACATTTATAATTCCTAGCTTTGTTAATCTTATTTTATTTATTTCAATATTTTCATTTCAAAATAGAATTATATTTTCGTATAGATTTGGAAATGTATTTCTTATTATATTATTACTTGTTAGCTCATCCAATGTTTTGAAACAAAATAGTATGTGAATTTGTTTGAAATATTAATTTTTTATATGGTCTTTATGAACCGTTCTGTTAGATTCTGTTAATACCGTACTCTTGTTATTTTCTTTCACTATTTCCTCTTTATATCTTGGTGACAATTTAGATCCTAATCTTTTATTATTTTTTACATAAATTTTCTGACCTGGGATATAGTCTTTAAAAGGGTTTCGTTTTTTGTTATGATTTTCAATGTCTTTTGCTTGTTTCTTGACTATGGCTTCTATATTCTCCTTTCTTGCGTTTTCATATTGTTCTGGAATAGTTCTAACTCTTCTTCCAAAGAATAATTCTATGGGTTTTTTGCCTGTTGTTGAGTGTATGGTGCAATCATATTCATAAACCGCTCTGTCTAGTAATTCTTCAAAGGTCCTATGTGTCTTTTCTGTTTTAAGACAACGCATAATTTCTGACAATGTGGAATGAAATCGTTCCACTTGGCCATTGACGGTACTTTTGTAGGGAGGAGTCTTGAAAACTTTTATGTTCAGCTGATCTTCAAGCATATATAAAATTGAATCTGAATTTAAAGATTTTTCGTTATCTACAACTACCATTCTGGGGACACCAAATTAAATAATATTTTCCTTAATGGTTCTCTAATATCTGCTATTGACCTAGAATTTATAACTGTTGCCTGTGCGTATTTTGTAAGCTTGTCTATTGCAGTTAGTGTTAAATGTTTTTCAGTGGACCAAATATCTACGTGTAGTATTTCTCCTGCATATTATGAGATTGGAGTAGGTGATATATTTGACTTATTAGGATGTCTATCGTATTTTCTTTCTTTTAACTTTTGGCGGTTGATAGGCATCAGAGGAACTGCTATTGGTGTCGTAGCTTTTGTTCGAATTAAAATTGTCGTCGATATCAACATAAGCTCTTCCAACCTTTCGCCTTCGTTTAGCTCTAAACTCGGCGATGTATTTTTCATAGTTAACACGTCGTACCTTTACTATAGGTTGCCTTAAATCTGTTAAATCTGAAGGACGTAATTTCCGTACTAATACTTTTAAATTTTTCGTTAAACATAGATTTTTCAAATATCGTGTATCACTACTATCAGTGTAATCTTCGGATTTAACTGATTCATCTTTAGTTTCTTCTGTTTCGGATTTTATATCGTCAGTTTGCGTCTTTGATGCTTCCAAATCTTCACAGGAGGAGTAGTGTAATACTATATTAGATCCTTCAAGCTGAGGCTTCGATTGGGATTCTTTATCTTTTCTTTCAGATTGTTCAAGTTCATTTTGTTCAGTTTCAGTGTTTTTGAGTGAAGAATCTTGCTTTGAATTGTTTGTTTTATTTGAATCTTCAGTAACTTCTTTTGATTCTAAATCTTTTTCTAAAGTTAACTGATATTCGAGGTTATTAACATCTCCCTTATCTGCATAGTGCAGAGTTAAGCAGTGAGAAATACTTTCCCAGTTCAAGGGTGTATTGAACGATTCTAATATGGCATCTGCACTGCCAACAATTTTATTCCTTATTACGCTAAGGATTCCAAAGTATTTGGGTGTTCCCCTTAAATGTTTGTAAATGTTCAAAATTCGCTCAACAGACTTCCTCCAGGAACTATATTCTCCTGGTTGTCCTGTAAATTCTCTTAGGCTTCTGACTACCTCAGGTACCCTGTCCAAATCATTTAGTTGTGCCCTATGTTGCGGATCTTGGTCAATCACCTGATTCCTAGCATTGTCAGGATTTCTAACTTGTTCTTGTATTGCCTCAGTGATCATTCTCCTAATTTCCATTTCTAAATCCCTCATATTAAATGGTGCCTGATTTTCCTGTACGCTCACTACAGGTGGCCAGATTAAATTACTTGGGTTTGACATTTTAACAAGGAATATGAGATGGCTAACTTTTTTTATTATGTAGTGTTATTGTTATTATTATTTATTATATTTTTTTTATACCCTCCACCACCATCAATGGTGATAGAGGGTATATATAACTTTGTCATTCCGTGTGTAACACCAAGAAATATTCATCTGAGATCCAACAAAGTATATATATTCTGGGTCCTTATGAAATTCTGAGTCGATTTAGCTATGTCCGCCTGTCCGTCCGTCCGTCTGACTGTCCGTCTGTCTGTGTAAAACACGCTCACGATAAAACGAAGCAATATAATTTAACCAAATTCACCCAAAACATTCACTATTATCCGGTACAGTTTGGTATTGAAAATGAGCAAAATCGGTTCACATCGGGAAAAGTTATGAATCAAAATTTAAAACAACTCCGAAAAAAATAAGAATTTTTTACACATTCTGATGTAATTTTCTCGAAAACTATGCAAGATAATTTCATGAAAGTCATCATACGTTCGTTTCTACACAAGATATTGATTCCTGCTGAAAATTGCCAGAATCGGTCCATAATTTCATATACCTCCCATGCAAAAGTACATATTCCACCACCATCAATGGTGATAGAGGGTATATATAACTTTGTCATTCCGTGTGTAACACCAAGAAATATTCATCTGAGATCCAACAAAGTATATATATTCTGGGTCCTTATGAAATTCTGAGTCGATTTAGCTATGTCCGCCTGTCCGTCCGTCCGTCTGACTGTCCGTCTGTCTGTGTAAAACACGCTCACGATAAAACGAAGCAATATAATTTAACCAAATTCACCCAAAATATTCACTATTATCCGGTACAGTTTGGTATTGAAAATGAGCAAAATCGGTTCACATCGGGAAAAGTTATGAATCAAAATTTAAAACAACTCCGAAAAAAATAAGAATTTTTTACACATTCTGATGTAATTTTCTCGAAAACTATGCAAGATAATTTCATGAAAGTCATCATACGTTCGTTTCTACACAAGATATTGATTCCTGCTGAAAATTGCCAGAATCGGTCCATAATTTCATATACCTCCCATGCAAAAGTACATATTCCCGGAAAATGAGTTTTTTGTTAATAACTTCCGTTAGAATGTTGATATCTTCACAAAATTTTACAAATTAAAATCTTATATCAATAGAATTCATTGGGAGAAAACATTTTTTGGATCGGTCCATAATTGGTCATAGCTCCCATACAGGGCCCCCTCCCGAAAATCACTTAAAAGCACATAACTCATTACTAAATTAAGATATCCATATAAAATTTGGTACAAGTATTGCTCTCATATACAGAAATATTTCTATTGCGATCGGTCCATAATTGGTCATAGCTCCCATACAAGGACCCTTAACGAAAATCACTTAAACGCGCATAACTCATTACTAAATCAAGATATCCATATAAAATTTGGTACAAGTATTGCTCATATGCACAGAAATATTACTATGAAATTTATTTCGGATCGGTCCATAATTGGTCATAGCTCCCATACAAGGTCCCCTCCCGAAAATCACTTAAATGCACAATATTCATTGCCAAATAATGATATAGATATAGAATTTTGAAATTTTGTCTTTATATACATAATTGGTCCTAGGTCCTTTTACGAAAATCTCTTAAACGCACATTACTCATTACCAAATAAAGCTATTGATACAAAATTTGGCACAAATATTAGTTTGGTATACAAAAATTCTATTTCAAGATTTTTTCATGATCGGTCTATAACATGGGTGCGGTCGGTCCCATGCCAGTGTCCCTTCAGAAAATCACTTGAACACACATTACTTATTACTAAATTACGATATAGATACAAAATTTGACTGAAATATAGTTTTTATGTGCAGAAATTTTGCTTAAATAATATTTTACGATCGGTCTATAATTGGTCATATCTCCCATACTAGGTTCTGCGCCTAAAAACAATTTGTGTAGAACAAAATTATATATATGTATTTTGAAAATCCTTAAATCTTTCACACACATGCATACATGCACATTATTAAATATCGTTAAAGCATATCTAAGGGCGCTATACAAATATAAAAGAAAATGGGGTTTGTAATGTTCAACAAATCTTGGAATTGTAACAGATTTAAGCTGTTTAAATCTTGGTGTTTTTCTATTTAAGACATGAGAAAACTTATTTCTAAAAATATTTGATCAATTAAAAAACTATTAATATAAAAGTAGCTGGTGGAGGGTATTTAAGATTCGGCTCAGCCGAATATAGCACTCTAACTTGTTATTATTATGAAACTGGAGGGTCCCGTAGGAATCGCAGCCTCGAATTTTATTTGTTTATTGAATCCCGTGGGATTTTTATTAGATTATTTTTTAATATTTCTTTAATCTAGTGTTAGTATCTAAACTGTAAACTGTATCCTTATTTTTTATTTTATCTTCTTTAAAAATTTTCACAAAGTATTGATTTATCTTTTATATTTTTTCTTTACTTTATTTTGCTTTTATTTTACTTTAAATTTTCTTTCACGCAATAATAATTTATACTTTCTCTTATATTTTATTTTTTATTTACTTTTTAAATTTTTCTACACAATATTTGAATTTATAAACATTTTTTTTTATCAATTTAAAATTTACTTAAAAAAGGTTTTTTTTATAACAAAGGAATTTGTTTCTAGGATTTAGCTAGGATATAATTTTAACTCTTGAATTATTTTATATTTCAGATTTATTACACTTTTGTTGATTTCACTCTTGATTCTTGTTATTATGTTTTTATATTACACTTTTTGTTAATTAAACCTTTCATGCCTTTTACTTACATTAAATATAAACTTATCATCCTTAAATATAAGTGGAGCAGCGGCAGTTGTTTCCAACACCCTTTCCTCTGTACGAACCAGCTACTCGGCGGCCCTTTTGTATCTGCTCACTATTCTTCGGGATACCGCGGGAACGTGCTGTCTTGCAGGACGATTTAATTTTATGCCGTATTGGATTATCCTTTTGGTAACCACGGTCCTATTATTTGAGACTCCATGGGGACGTGCTGACGTGCAGGACGATTTATTTTATTACCGTACTGGGTTATCCTTTTGGCAACCGCGGTCCCTGCTCGGGCGCCAATTAAACTAAATTTTTAATTTTTTAGTTTTTAAAAAATAACTTCAGACTTTAGTAAGTCTGAAGCGATTTTATTTTTATTAATGTTATAAGTTGCGAGTTACAAATTGAACTGAACTAAATTATATTTTAACTTAAAAATAATAAATAATGCAATGTTCAATAAATTTCTCAGCAATTATGTTTAAAAGTATTGCAACATAAGTTTATTACCTTTGTTATTAGTTTGCTTAGGTAAGCATTAACGTGCAATGACCTGAAGTATTTAAATTTCATTGTAATTTTTTTGTTCTTAACTTGTATATTGTTTTTGTTTCTTGGTGCATTCAGTTTCGTATGTTTGGATGTTTGTTGGTTTCATTGCGTTCTGTATTTTGTTTTTGCTTTTTTTGGAGTATTTCGTTTCGTATGTTTCAGTGTCTTGTGTATATTGTTTTTGTTTTTTGGTGTATTCAGTTTCGTATGTTTGGATGTCTGTTGGTTTCATTGCGTTGTGTATTTTGTTTTTTTTTTGTGTGTTTATTTCGTTTAGCGTTGTTGTTGTTATACCCTCCACCACCATCAGTGGTGATAGAGGGTATATATAAATTTGTCATTCCGTGTGTAACACCAAGAAATATTCATCTGAGACCCAACAAAGTATATATATTCTGAGTCCTTATGAAATTCTGAGTCGATTTAGCTATGTCCGTCTGTCCGTCTGTCTGTATAAAACACGCTCACGTTAAAACGAAGCAATATAATTTAACCAAATTCACCCTAAATATTCACTATTATCCGGTACAGTTTGGTATTGAAAATGAGCAAAATCGGTTCACATCGGGATTTAAAACAACTCCGAAAAAAATAAGCATTTTTATACCCTCCACCACCACCAGTGGTGATAGAGGGTATATATAACTTTGTCATTCCGTGTGTAACACCAAGAAATATTCATCTGAGACCCAACAAAGTAGATATATTCTGGGTCCTTATGAAATTCTGAGTCGATTTAGCTATGTCCGTCTGTCCGTCCGTCTGTCTGTCTGTCTGTGTAAAACACGCTCACGTTAAAACGAAGCAATATAATTTAACCAAATTCACCCAAAATATTCACTATTATCCGGCACAGTTTGGTATTGAAAATGAGCAAAATCGGTTCACATCGGGAAAAGTTATGTATCAAAATTTAAAACAACTCCGAAAAAAATAAGCATTTTTTACACATTCTGATGTAATTTTCTCGAAAACTATGCAAGATAATTTCATGAAAGTCATCATACGTTCGTTTCTACACAAGATATTGATTCCTGCTGAAAATTGTCAGAATCGGTCCATAATTTCATATACCTCCCATACAAAAGTACATATTCCCGGAAAATGAGTTTTTATACCCTCCACCACCATCAGTGGTGATAGAGGGTATATATAACTTTGTCATTCCGTGTGTAACACCAAGAAATATTCATCTGAGACTCAACAAAATATATAAATATCTGGCAACTCTATGCCTGAGTGAACGCGTTTTTTTTTTGCGTCAGCTGATGAATTTTTATTTCTTCGTATTTTAAACTTAAAAGAAAAATATAAAATTATAAATTATTAAAAGTTATATTGAAAATCTGCTGTATTTTGTGAAATACCTGGAATTTTTTGCTGTTGTGTATACATTGGATCTAAATTGTTAATTATATTTTCCCTGCGGTGGCTGCTGTTGATTTGTTGTTGCTGCTGCTATTTTATACTTCTATATTGTGCCATTTTATTGAGTATATAATATACTAAAACTAAACAGCAAAGTATTTTTAAGAATAATATTATAATTGATTAACAATAATGGCACCTGGAAAGAAGGTTCATAAATGTGGTGTATGTAAACTCATTATTGGCAATCAATCTAGCATAGCTTGTGCCGGTATTTCTAATGATGAAATGGCAAAAATTGATGAACTTCAGTCTGTGTCATATATTTGTTCGCCATGTAAGACTAATATGGCGGCCGGTGGCTTACGTGGAGAAATAACTAATTTAAATTCAAAGTTTGATGATTTGAGTACTAAATTTGATGACTTTATTTCCAAGGGAAATGATGATCGGGACTTCATTAGACAGTCTTTTGTTGATGCTGTTTCCGATTTAAAGAAAGAACTGTCTTCTTGTGTAAAGGAGCTTAAATCGGACATTGTTGACTGCAATAAATCAATACGACGGGTGGAAACAAGCACTGATGCGAGGATATCAACATTAGAAGCGGAAAATAATGCTTTATATAAGAAGTTTAATAGATGTGATATCATTATTGGTGGCTTACCTGACTGCCTAGGTAATGTTGCAGAAACAATTATTAACTTGGCATCTTTTTATGATATCCAGATTACATTGCAAGATATCAATCAGGCTATTTATATCAACAAGAAGAAATCTATACTTGTGAAATTTAATTCTACTCTTATTAGAGATAAGATTATGGATGAGTACTTCAAAACTATAAAGTCTCAACCACTTATGGCGTCCGACTTTGTTACGGATCAGAAAATTCCTAGTTCTTTACTGAAAAAACGAGTTTTTTTGAATGAACATTATTCTCCGATGGCTGGTAAACTAAATGCTTTATGTTTGAAGTTGCGGCAAAATAAAATCATTAGTAAATACAAATTAATTAATGCTGGGAAACCTTTTGCAATTTTAACATTACCTGATAACATGATTATTGAACGGGATGCATGTGGTTGTGCTGAACTACTCCGAACTGGTGCTGTTGATGTTCCTGCTTCACTAAACTAACGTATTTATAGTGGTTGTTAAATTTTTTGTTCCTAGTTTGATGAATTGTTTTATGAATTTTAGTTGTATCTGTTATTTTTTTTCAATCTAGATTCATCACACTGGGATCTTAGCAACATGTTGCAGTTTGTAGTCAATTACACTGAGCATTGTGCCTTGTTCTAATGAAATTTTGTACTGATTCACATTACACTGCTTTTACATACAAATGAATCATAAAATTGTGCTGCAAAATTTCTTAATTTTTGTTCACTTTTTCCACACTTTTTATAATTTTTGTGATAATTTTGCAAATTGATATTAATTTTATAAAGCACCACCATTTTTAATTGGCGTTTGGTTTCAATTTGTTAACACACTACTTTTTGCTTAATCTATTACAATTTTATGAGTTGTTGCCAAATTTCAGTTATATTTTTGATTTTATTTTTGTATGATAAAATTTGTTGAAATTTAGTTCAATTAATTGGATTTTTGACCTCAATTTCATTTAACCTGAGGTTTTGTTTGTGTAATTGACTATTAAGCTTACAATTTTTTTAAACAATTTTTTTAAATAATTTTAATTTTACACATATGCTTTTGGATTATCTTAATTACTAGATTTACATATTCATGTTGGAGTAGGAGAAGTTATTTATTTAATTTTATTTTTGTTGTTGTTGCTTTTTGTTTATGCTGTGTTTACTTTTAGTACATTTAGTACGAAATGCATCAACTGTTCTGAATCATGATCTCTTTAGCTTTATTAATATGAATATGTGAATGTAGTACAGTATTATATTTATATTTTTCTTTTTGATCTCATTTTCTTGACATCAGCTGAACGTATATTTTGATGTTGATATTGTTTAATTTTTTATGAAATTTTTTATTAATATATTGTTTTTTGTACATACATTTGACATGTTTTGGTTCCCTGCTATAACACTTATACTTATTCTTGATGTCTTTTAATGAAAATATGGGTCCTGTTGTAAGTTGTAATACTTATATACATAATATCCTACAAGGCTATCGCAACACACTTAAAATTGGTCATTTGAACTGTAGGAGTATGAGACCTGCTTCTAACTCTATAAAGTTTGATGAATTAAAGTCTATTATAGGTAATTCGTTTGATGTATTTGCTGTTTCTGAGACGTGGCTGGATAAGACTGTATCTAATCGTGCGATTTCAATTCCGGGCTATGTTTTTTGTAGAAGTGATCGTCCTTCAAGGGGTGTTGGTGTTGGCATATTTTTATCTAATAAGTTTAAGTTCAAATCGGTTTTTAAGGGTTTTGTTGCTGGGTGTTGTGAGTCACTCTTTATTGAATTGTTTATTGGTAATGTTAAGATCTTATTTGGTGTTGTGTATCTACCTAGTGGGGATCTTAATGTTTTTGATGACTGTCATCATTACCTATTTTCTAGATATTTTAATATCATTGTGGCTGGTGATTTTAATTGTAATCTATTTAACTTTTCTAAATCAAATATCTTGAGATCATTCTGTGTACGGTCTAGTTTGTCGGTTATGCACAATTCTAAACCTACTCACTATGACTTAGCCAATGACACCACGTCTTTGTTAGCCTATTTCTTGTTAAGTAATGCTGCTAATTACGTCTATTCTGATCAAGTGCAATGCCCATCATTAACAGATCATGCTCTAATCTTTTCTTGTTTTGATTTTAATACGACATCAATAAGGAAATACATTGAATATAGGGACTACAATAATATAGATTGGAATGGACTTCTTTCGTGTCTTAATGATTTTGATATTGGACTAATTCTTAATTATATTTCAATTAATACGAAGTTTGATCATTTTTCTATTCTTATTGCTAGTCTTTTTTCATTTGTTCCTATTGTAAAGAAGCTGATTGTTAATGATGATAATTCTTGGATGAAATCTCGTGATATATCTTTTGCTAGGTCTTTAAGAGATATGGCGTATATGAATTATCGCTTGGACCGGACTGTTGATAATTGGAGAATGTACTGCAAGCTTCGTAATAGGGCTAAAAATGTTATACGGAAGGAAAGAAGAAAATATTTTTCACATCTTTTTGGTAGGTTAGATATGGCTGGTTTATGGAAGCTTTTAAGAAATTCTGGATGTACTGGTGATGATAATGGTGCTGTCTGGGAAGGCGATCCGAATTTTGTTAACCAGAATGATTTTGTTTTTAATGATATTGGTGATTTGGCTGATAATTTCTCTTTTCGCTGTGTGGATGAATTTGAGGTTTCTGAGGCTCTAGGCAAGGTTAAGTCTGGCTCTATTGGTCCTGATTGCATTCCGATAAGATTTTTAAAACTAATATTTTCTTATATTTCTAATATCCTATTAAATCTTATTAATCATATTTTTACTACGTCTGAGTTCCCAGTTTCTTGGAAGACAGCGCGAGTTGTGCCCATTCCCAAATCAAAAACTGTTAATGACCCTGGTGACCTTAGACCCATTTCTATTTTACCTGCACTATCAAAAGTTGTTGAACATTTGATAAATGATCAAATACTTTGTTCTGTTAGATCAAGTTTTTATGAATCCCAATTTGCTTTTCGTCGTGGTTTTAGTACGACTACTTTATTGCTTTCTCTTACTGACTCAATTAGATATAATATGAATGTCAATAAATTGAGTGCTTTGGTATCTTTGGATTTATCTAAAGCTTTTAACTCTGTGTGTCATTCCACGTTGATTAGTAAACTTAGATGTCAATTTAATTTTTCCATGTCTGCCTGTAAACTTATTATGTCATACTTGTCTGATCGGTCGCAATTTGTTGATTTTAATGGTGTGCATTCTAGTCTATGTCATCTGCATTCAGTTGTTCCGCAGGGCTCTGTTTTAGGACCTTTGTTATTTATTCTATATGTAAATGATCTGTATTTGTGTACCAATTCAGTGTCCTGTGAAACATTTTTGTATGCTGATGATGTTTTTCTTTTGTTCAATGGTGTTCGTGAATCTACTTCTCAATCGTTTGTTAATAATGTTAATTGTTGCCTTAATCGTGTTGTAGAGTGGACTTCCAATAATTCACTTGCCATTAATCCTACAAAAACTAAGGCTATTCTATTTGGTACTGACGACGTTTTAACTGATATGAACTTTTATCTTGGTAATGTTTTAATTGAGAATGTTGTTCGGCATAAGTGTTTGGGTGTTACTCTGGATAATAATCTTTCTTTTTGTTATCATGTTGACTTAATGTCTGGTAAAATCTGTGGTATCCTTCGTAAAATTTTTTTAACTAATGTATATTTTCCTTTGAACATTAAATTAAAACTGGCTCATGCTCTTATGATGTCTCAGGTTATTTATTGCCTTGAGGTTGTATCGGGGTCATCTGTGACTACACTTGCTAAGTTAAGACGTATAGTTAATATGATTGTAAGGTTTGTGTATAATGTTAGACGCCGAAATCATATATCGGCTTATGTTTGTCAGTTTCTTCGTTGTTCGTTCAGTGACTTTGTGAAATATAGAAATTTAACTCTATTTTATAATGTTATTAGAAATGGCTTTCCGTCTGGTTTACGTAATAAATTTATATTTCTGAGGTCTTCTAGATATCCTCAGCTTTTTATTCCAAGAATTTTCAAAGTAAGCTTTGAGAGATCATTTACAGTCAGAATTGCGCGTTTTTGGAATGGCTTGCCTTACGAATTAAGAATCTTTTCTCACTCCAACAATGTTTTCCGTCTCAAACTTTTGAGTTACTTTGCTAGTTTCACTTGAGCGGTTCTGGTGATATTAATATCATAATATGTTGCTTAAAGCTAAGTCATTTGTGATCTGATGTATCTGTTTATTACATTTTTATTATTGTATGAGTATTACTTCTTATTGGGACTTGTTAACTGATAACTGATAATAATCTTTCTTTTTGTTATCATGTTGACTTAATGTCTGGTAAAATCTGTGGTATCCTTCGTAAAATTTTTTTAACTAATGTATATTTTCCTTTGAACATTAAATTAAAACTGGCTCATGCTCTTATGATGCCTCAGGTTATTTATTGCCTTGAGGTTGTATCGGGGTCATCTGTGACTACACTTGCTAAGTTAAGACGTATAGTTAATATGATTGTAAGGTTTGTGTATAATGTTAGACGCCGAAATCATATATCGGCTTATGTTTGTCAGTTTCTTCGTTGTTCGTTCAGTGACTTTGTGAAATATAGAAATTTAACTCTATTTTATAATGTTATTAGAAATGGCTTTCCGTCTGGTTTACGTAATAAATTTATATTTCTGAGGTCTTCTAGATATCCTCAGCTTTTTATTCCAAGAATTTTCAAAGTAAGCTTTGAGAGATCATTTACAGTCAGAATTGCGCGTTTTTGGAATGGCTTGCCTTACGAATTAAGAATCTTTTCTCACTCCAACAATGTTTTCCGTCTCAAACTTTTGAGTTACTTTGCTAGTTTCACTTGAGCGGTTCTGGTGATATTAATATCATAATATGTTGCTTAAAGCTAAGTCATTTGTGATCTGATGTATCTGTTTATTACATTTTTATTATTGTATGAGTATTACTTCTTATTGGGACTTGTTAACTGATATTTTATTTAACTTTATGAATTTTCTTTTTATTGTTTATGGCTGGGGAGCCAATTATGTTTATGTGTGTATGATTGTAGCTATTAGATACATACATTGTTATTTACCTATTGTCAGATACTCAGGATTTTTATTGCTAAGCAATACATGTTTATATTTTGGCCTTATAGGCTTTGTATTGTAATAATGAATAAATAAATAAATAAATAAATAAATAAATAAATAAATAAATAAATATATTCTGGGTCCTTATGAAATTCTGAGTCGATTTAGCTATGTCCGTCTGTCTGTCTGTCTGTGTAAAACACGCTCACGTTAAAACGAAGCAATATAATTTAACCAAATTCACCCAAAATATTCACTATTATCCGGTACAGTTTGGTATTGAAAATGAGCAAAATCGGTTCACATCGGGAAACGTTATGAATCAAAATTTAAAAGAACTCCGAAAAAAATAAGCATTTTTTACACATTCTGATGTAATTTTCTCGAAAACTATGCAAGATAATTTCATGAAAGTCATCATACGTCCGTTTCAACACAAGATATTGATTCCTGCTGAAAATTGCCAGAATCGGTCCATAATTTCATATACCTCCCATACAAAAGTACATATTCCCGGAAAATGAGTTTTTTGTTAATAACTTCCGTTAGAATGTTGATATCTTCACAAAATTTTAAATTTTTTATTAAAATCTTATGTCAATAGAATTCATTGGGAGAAAACATTTTTTGGATCGGTCCATAATTGGACATAGCTCCCATACAAGGTCCCCTCCCGAAAATCACTTAAACGCGCATAACTCTTTACTAAATTAAGATATCCATATAAAATTTGGAATAATTATTGCTCATATGCACAAAAATATTACTGTGAAAGTTTTTTCCGATCGGTCCATAATTGGTCATAGCTCCCATACAGGGTCCCCTCCCGAAAATCTCTTAAAAGCACATAACTCATTACTAAATTAAGATATCCATATAAAATTTGGTACAAGTATTGCAGAAATATATACAGAAATATTTGTATGCAACTTTTTTGCGATCGGTCCATAATTGGTCATAGCTCCCATACAAGGACCCTTAACGAAAATCACTTCAACGCGCATAACTCATTACTAAATTAAGATATCCATATAAAATATGGAATAGGTATTGCTAATATGCACAGAAATATTACTATGAAATATTTTTCCGATCGGTCCATAATTGGTCATAGCTCCCATACAAGGTCCCTTCCCGAAAATTACGTAGACTAAATTAAAATATCCAAAAAAGTTTGGTACAAGTATAGCTCTCACATATAGAAATATTACTATGAATTTTTTTCCGATCGGTCCATAATTGGTCACAGCTTCCATACAAGGTCACCTCCCGAAAATCACTTAAATGCACAATATTCATTGCCAAATAATGATATAGATACAGAATTTTTAAATTTTGTCTTTATATACATAATTGGTTCTAGCTCCCATACAAGGTCCTTTTACGAAAATCTCTTAAACGCACATTACTCATTACCAAATAAAGCTATTGATACAAAATTTGCCACAAATATTAGTTTGGTATACAAAAATTCTATTGCAAGATTTTTTCACGGTCGGTCCCATGCAAGTGTCCCTTCAGAAAATCACTTGAACACACATTACTTATTACTAAATTACGATATAGATACAAAATTTGACTGAAATATAGTTTTTATGTACAGAAATCTTGCTTAAAGAATATTTTACGATCGGTCTATAATTGGTCATATCTCCCATACTAGGTCCTGCCCCTAAAAACAATTTGTGTAGAACAAAATTATATATATGTATTTTGAAAATCCTTAAATCTTTCACACACATGCATACATGCACATTATTAAATATCGTTAAAGCATATCTAAGGGCGCTATACAAATATAAAAGAAAATGGGGTTTGTAATGTTCAACAAATCTTGGAATTGTAACAGATTTAAGCTGTTTAAATCTTGGTGTTTTTATACCCTACACCACTTTAGTGGGGAGGGTATATTGGATTTGTGCTGATGTTTGTAACATACAAAAATATTCGTCCTAGACCCACCTTAAAGTATACCAATCGGCTTAGAATCGTTTTCTGAGTCGATTAAGCTATGTCCGTCCGTCTGGCTGGCTGTCCATGTAAACCTTGTGCGCAAGTTACAGGTCGCAATTTTCAAGATAATTGGATGAAATTTGGCACGCAGGACGAAGCCTATTGAAAATGGTTAAAATCGGTCCATTATTTCACCTAGCCCCCATAGAACAGAACCCCCGAAAAGGGCTTCTGAGCTCATAATTATGTTAAATATACAGATATATCGATAAAATACGGCACAACTAAGTTTTATAGAAGTCTTGATGACCCTGCCAAATTTCATAAAGATCGGGCCCCATTTGACCCTTGCTCCCATACAAAGTCCCCTTCAGAAAATTACTTGAATGTCCCAAATTAACTTATAAACACAAATATCGCGATGAAATTCAGCACAATAAAATATTACGTAAATATAAATATATTCACAAAATTTTATAGGGCTTGGTCCATATTTGCCCCTAGCCCCCATATAAAGCCTCTTTCAGAAAATTAGTTTTTCATCCATAAATTGCTTAAATGTATCGGAACAAGGGAATATTGAAGATAAATGCTTTATTATGAAAAATAAATCACAGTTAATATTCATAACTGGTGTAGGGTATCATATGGTCGGCCACGCCCGACTATACTTTCTTACTTGTTCTATTTAAGACTTGAGAAAACTTATTTCTACAAATATTTGATCAATTAAAAAACTATTAATATAAAAGTAGCTGGTGGAGGGTATTTAAGATTCGGCTCAGCCGAATATAGCACTCTAACTTGTTTGTTAATAACTTCCGGTAGAATGTTGATATCTTCACAAAATTTTAAATTTTTTATTAAAATCTTATGTCAATAGAATTCATTGGGAGAAAACATTTTTTGGATCGGTCCATAATTGGACATAGCTCCCATACAAGGTCCCCTCCCGAAAATCACTTAAACGCGCATAACTCATTACTAAATTAAGATATCCATATAAAATTTGGAATAAGTATTGCTCATATGCACAAAAATATTACTGTGAAAGTTTTTTCCGATCGGTCCATAATTGGTCATAGCTCCCATACAGGGCCCCCTCCCGAAAATCACTTAAAAGCACATAACTCATTACTAAATTAAGATATCCATATAAAATTTGGTACATGTATTGCAGAAATATATACAGAAATATTTGTATGCAACTTTTTTGCGATAATTGGTCATAGCTCCCATACAAGGACCCTTAACGAAAATCACTTCAACGCGCATAACTCCATAATTGGTCATAGCTCCCATACAAGGACCCTTGCCGAAAATCACTTAAACGCGCATAACTCATTACTAAATCAAGATATCCATATAAAATTTGGTACAAGTATTGCTCATATGCACAGAAATATTACTATGAAATTTTTTTCCGATCGGTCCATAATTGGTCATAGCTCCCATACAAGGTCCCCTCCCGAAAATCACTTAAACACACATAACTTATTACTAAATCAAGATATCCATATAAAATTTGGTATAATTATTGCTTACATATACAGAAATATTACTATGAAATTTTTTTTCCGATTGGTTCATAATTGGTCATAGCTCCCATACAAGGTCCCCTCCCGAAAATCACTTAAACACACATAACTCATTACTAAATTAAAATATCCATATAAAGTTTGGTACAAATATAGCTCTCACATATAGAAATATTACTATGAATTTTTTTCCGATCGGTCCATAATTGGTCACAGCTCCCATACAAGGTCACCTCCCGAAAATCACTTAAATGCACAATATTCATTGCCAAATAATGATATAGATACAGAATTTTGAAATTTTGTCTTTATATACATAATTGGTCCTAGCTCCCATACAAGGTCCTTTTACGAAAATCTCTTAAACGCACATTACTCATTACCAAATAAAGCTATTGATACAAAATTTGGCACAAATATTAGTTTGGTATACAAAAATTCTATTTCAAGATTTTTTCATGATCGGTCTATAACATGGGTGCGGTCGGTCCCATGCAAGTGTCCCTTCAGAAAATCACTTGAACACACATTACTTATTACTAAATTACGATATAGATACAAAATTTGACTGAAATATAGTTTTTATGTACAGAAATTTTGCTTAAATAATATTTTACGATCGGTCTATAATTGGTCATATCTCCCATACTAGGTCCTGCCCCTAAAAACAATTTGTGTAGAACAAAATTATATATATGTATTTTGAAAATCCTTAAATCTTTCACACACATGCATACATGCACATTATTAAATATCGTTAAGGCATATCTAAGGGCGCTATACAAATATAAAAGAAAATGGGGTTTGTAATGTTCAACAAATCTTGGAATTGTAAGAGATTTAAGCTGTTTAAATCTTGGTGTTTTTATACCCTACACCACTTTAGTGGGGAGGGTATATTGGATTTGTGCTGATGTTTGTAACATACAAAAATATTCGTCCTAGACCCACCTTAAAGTATACCAATCGGCTTAGAATCGTTTTCTGAGTCGATTAAGCTATGTCCGTCCGTCCGTCCGTCTGGCTGGCTGTCCATGTAAACCTTGTGCGCAAGGTACAGGTCGCAATTTTCAAGATAATTGGATGAAATTTGGCACGCACGTTTTATTTGACCCAAGGACGAAGCCTATTGAAAATGGTTAAAATCGGTCCATTATTTCACCTAGCCCCCATAGAACAGAACCCCCGAAAAGGGCTTCTGAGCTCATAATTATGTTAAATATACAGATATATCGATAAAATACGGCACAACTAAGTTTTATAGAAGTCTTGATGACCCTGCCAAATTTCATAAAGATCGGGCCCCATTTGACCCTAGCTCCCATACAAAGTCCCCTTCAGAAAATTACTTGAATGTCCCAAATTAACTTATAAACACAAATATCGCGATGAAATTCAGCACAATAAAATATTACGTAAATATAAATATATTCACAAAATTTTATAGGGCTTGGTCCATATTTGCCCCTAGCCCCCATATAAAGCCTCTTTCAGAAAATTAGTTTTTCATCCATAAATTGCTTAAATGTATCGGAACAAGGGAATATTGAAGATAAATGCTTTATTATGCAAAATAAATCACAGTTAATATTCATAACTGGTGTAGGGTATCATATGGTCGGCCACGCCCGACTATACTTTCTTACTTGTTCTATTTAAGACTTGAGAAAACTTATTTCTACAAATATTTGATCAATTAAAAAACTATTAATATAAAAGTAGCTGGTGGAGGGTATTTAAGATTCGGCTCAGCCGAATATAGCACTCTAACTTGTTTGTTAATAACTTCCGTTAGAATGTTGATATCTTCACAAAATTTTAAATTTTTTATTAAAATCTTATGTCAATAGAATTCATTGGGAGAAAACATTTTTTGGATCGGTCCATAATTGGACATAGCTCCCATACAAGGTCCCCTCCCGAAAATCACTTAAACGCGCATAACTCATTACTAAATTAAGATATCCATATAAAATTTGGAATAAGTATTGCTCATATGCACAAAAATATTACTGTGAAAGTTTTTTCCGATCGGTCCATTATTGGTCATAGCTCCCATACAGGGCCCCTCCCGAAAATCACTTAAAAGCACATAACACATTACTAAATTAAGATATCCATATAAAATTTGGTACAAGTATTGCAGAAATATATACAGAAATATTTGTATGCAACTTTTTTGCGATAATTGGTCATAGCTCCCATACAAGGACCCTTAACGAAAATCACTTCAACGCGCATAACTCCATAATTGGTCATAGCTCCCATACAAGGACCCTTGCCGAAAATCACTTAAACGCGCATAACTCATTACTAAATCAAGATATCCATATAAAATTTGGTACAAGTATTGCTCATATGCACAGAAATATTACTATGAAATTTTTTTCCGATCGGTCCATAATTGGTCATAGCTCCCATACAAGGTCCCCTCCCGAAAATCACTTAAACACACATAACTTATTACTAAATCAAGATATCCATATAAAATTTGGTATAATTATTGCTTACATATACAGAAATATTACTATGAAATTTTTTTCCGATCGGTTCATAATTGGTCATAGCTCCCATACAAGGTCCCCTCCCGAAAATCACTTAAACACACATAACTCATTACTAAATTAAAATATCCATATAAAGTTTGGTACAAATATAGCTCTCACATATAGAAATATTACTATGAATTTTTTTCCGATCGGTCCATAATTGGTCACAGCTCCCATACAAGGTCACCTCCCGAAAATCACTTAAATGCACAATATTCATTGCCAAATAATGATATAGATACAGAATTTTGAAATTTTGTCTTTATATACATAATTGGTCCTAGCTCCCATACAAGGTCCTTTTACGAAAATCTCTTAAACGCACATTACTCATTACCAAATAAAGCTATTGATACAAAATTTGGCACAAATATTAGTTTGGTATACAAAAATTCTATTTCAAGATTTTTTCATGATCGGTCTATAACATGGGTGCGGTCGGTCCCATGCAAGTGTCCCTTCAGAAAATCACTTGAACACACATTACTTATTACTAAATTACGATATAGATACAAAATTTGACTGATATATATTTTTTATGTACAGAAATTTTGCTTAAATAATATTTTACGATCGGTCTATAATTGGTCATATCTCCCATACTAGGTCCTGCCCCTAAAAACAATTTGTGTAGAACAAAATTATATATATGTATTTTGAAAATCCTTAAATCTTTCACACACATGCATACATGCACATTATTAAATATCGTTAAGGCATATCTAAGGGCGCTATACAAATATAAAAGAAAATGGGGTTTGTAATGTTCAACAAATCTTGGAATTGTAAGAGATTTAAGCTGTTTAAATCTTGGTGTTTTTATACCCTACACCACTTTAGTGGGGAGGGTATATTGGATTTGTGCTGATGTTTGTAACATACAAAAATATTCGTCCTAGACCCACCTTAAAGTATACCAATCGGCTTAGAATCGTTTTCTGAGTCGATTAAGCTATGTCCGTCCGTCCGTCCGTCTGGCTGGCTGTCCATGTAAACCTTGTGCGCAAGGTACAGGTCGGAATTTTCAAGATAATTGGATGAAATTTGGCACGCACGTTTTATTTGACCCAAGGACGAAGCCTATTGAAAATGGTTAAAATCGGTCCATTATTTCACCTAGCCCCCATAGAACAGAACCCCCGAAAAGGGCTTCTGAGCTCATAATTATGTTAAATATACAGATATATCGATAAAATACGGCACAACTAAGTTTTATAGAAGTCTTGATGACCCTGCCAAATTTCATAAAGATCGGGCCCCATTTGACCCTAGCTCCCATACAAAGTCCCCTTCAGAAAATTACTTGAATGTCCCAAATTAACTTATAAACACAAATATCGCGATGAAATTCAGCACAATAAAATATTACGTAAATATAAATATATTCACAAAATTTTATAGGGCTTGGTCCATATTTGCCCCTAGCCCCCATATAAAGCCTCTTTCAGAATATTAGTTTTTCATCCATAAATTGCTTAAATGTATCGGAACAAGGGAATATTGAAGATAAATGCTTTATTATGAAAAATAAATCACAGTTAATATTCATAACTGGTGTAGGGTATCATATGGTCGGCCACGCCCGACTATACTTTCTTACTTGTTCTATTTAAGACTTGAGAAAACTTATTTCTACAAATATTTGATCAATTAAAAAACTATTAATATAAAAGTAGCTGGTGGAGGGTATTTAAGATTCGGCTCAGCCGAATATAGCACTCTAACTTGTTTGTTAATAACTTCCGTTAGAATGTTGATATCTTCACAAAATTTTAAATTTTTTATTAAAATCTTATGTCAATAGAATTCATTGGGAGAAAACATTTTTTGGATCGGTCCATAATTGGACATAGCTCCCATACAAGGTCCCCTCTCGAAAATCACTTAAACGCGCATAACTCATTACTAAATTAAGATATCCATATAAAATTTGGAATAAGTATTGCTCATATGCACAAAAATATTACTGTGAAAGTTTTTTTCGATCGGTCCATAATTGGTCATAGCTCCCATACAGGGCCCCCTCCCGAAAATCACTTAAAAGCACATAACTCATTACTAAATTAAGATATCCATATAAAATTTGGTACAAGTATTGCTCTCATATACAGAAATATTTTTATGCAACTTTTTTGCGATAATTGGTCATAGCTCCCATACAAGGACCCTTAACGAAAATCACTTAAACGCGCGTAACTCATTACTAAATCAAGATATCCATATAAAATTTGGTACAAGTATTGCTCTTGCATACAGAAATATTACTATGAAATTTTTTCCCGATCGGTCCATAATTGGTCATAGCTCCCATACAAGGTCCCCTCCCGAAAATCACTTAAACACACATAACTTATTACTAAATCAAGATATCCATATAAAATTTTGTATAATTATTGCTTACATATACAGAAATATTACTATGAAATTTTTTTCCGATCGGTTCATAATTGGTCATAGCTCCCATACAAGGTCCCCTCCCGAAAATCACTTAAACACACATAACTCATTACTAAATTAAAATATCCATATAAAGTTTGGTACAAATATAGCTCTCACATATAGAAATATTACTATGAATTTTTTTCCGATCGGTCCATAATTGGTCACAGCTCCCATACAAGGTCACCTCCCGAAAATCACTTAAATGCACAATATTCATTGCCAAATAATGATATAGATACAGAATTTTGAAATTTTGTCTTTATATACATAATTGGTCCTAGCTCCCATACAAGGTCCTTTTACGAAAATCTCTTAAACGCACATTACTCATTACCAAATAAAGCTATTGATACAAAATTTGGCGCAAATATTAGTTTGGTATACAAAAATTCTATTTCAAGATTTTTTCATGATCGGTTTATAACATGGGTGCGGTCGGTCCCATGCAAGTGTCCCTTCAGAAAATCACTTGAACACACATTACTTATTACTAAATTACGATATAGATACAAAATTTGACTGAAATATAGTTTTTATGTACAGAAATTTTGCTTAAAGAATATTTTACGATCGGTCCATAATTGGTCATATCTCCCATACTAGGTCCTGCCCCTAAAAACAATTTGTGTAGAAAAAAATTATATATATGTATTTTGAAAATCCTTAAATCTTTCACACACATGCATACATGCACATTATTAAATATCGTTAAGGCATATCTAAGGGCGTTATACAAATATAAAAGAAAATGGGGTTTGTAATGTTCAACAAATCTTGGAATTGTAACAGATTTAAGCTGTTTAAATCCTGGTGTTTTTCTATTTAAGACTTGAGAAAACTTATTTCTACAAATATTTGATCAATTAAAAAACTATTAATATAAAAGTAGCTGGTGGAGGGTATTTAAGATTCGGCTCAGCCGAATATAGCACTCTAACTTGTTGTGTATTTCGTTTTGTATGTTTGGATGTCTGTTGGTTTCACTGCCTTGTGTATTTTGTTTTTTTGTGTGTTTATTTCATTTAGCGTTGTTGTTGTTCGTTTTGCTGTTGCTATAATAATAATATAAACGGGAAAATGGAATAAATTAAAATTTTATAGAATTGATATATTTTAAATACACTGTGGTGAAGGTATATAAGATTCGGCACAGCCGAATATAGCACTCTTACTTGTTGTAGTTAATAAAATGCCCCGAAGCCTTTTGTCTCTATACACCAGGGACACTACAATTCAAAATACAGTGTGACCGAATTTAAACTGAACAATTCTTTAAATCAACTGCACATGGAAAAAATAAAACAACTAATTTGAAAGTGTCCTTAGTTCCCTACCAGTGATTGACAATGCTGATTTCAGTATAATTTCTCAAAAAACTTTCCTA